>NC_043961.1:146288-253788 GCF_902148855.1 Sphaeramia orbicularis | reverse complement strand
TATTACTCTGTGTCTGATTCATGATGGTGTCACAGATTAGTAAAAGGAAAACGTTCACTTGACAATGAGTCAGTACAATAAATGTCATATTTTAAAGAGGATCAGTAGAATTATGAGAAGAAAACTTCTGTTTATATAAAAAAATAAGTCAAGAAAAGAAGTGATAAAAATAGATGCCCAGCCGCTGTTTCCACTGGAGGAGACTATAAATGAGAAGAATGGAGTTGGATGGTGGAACATCAGCGTTTCTTCTACACAGGTGAGTTTGATTCTGAGGTTTATGAAGGTATGAAGTTATTATGGGATGTTCTTATCTTTGCTAAGTTATCGTTCGTTGGTCCGTGGTTCAGACTAAACTGTGACAGTTCTGACCTTTTTGTTGGATTCAAACACATCTTTAGTTCCGTTATTGACAACACAAACCGAACAGAAAACAGGTGATAAGTGGTTTTACTGCTGCTGTTTTCAGTCTAAACACAGCTAAGCTAACACAGCTAAGCTAACACAGCTATAATGTAAACTATCAGCTGATGTAGCATGTTAACCTTATAAGACACTGTTATTGTAGCGACTGTTAAAATAAGAATCTTTGAGTTTTAGTTTAAAGAAGAAAAGTTGATGATGCAATAATCCAGTTGTAAATAATGAGCTTTCTACTTTATTCAGTGACTGATCCAGTCTGTGGACACATAGGGTTTATTTGTTGGTGGTTTTGGTTCGAAGTGTGTTCTGGTACCAGACTGACCCCTGCTGGTCAGAGTTGGAATACTGATATTACATTGAACCACTTTAGAGTGGAAGAATTTTTATATTTCTATTCTTGATATTTTTTCCACTGTTGTTCCATGTTTAGTTTGTGTTAATATACAGTTGCGGAAAAAATTATTAGACCATCCAAAGTAATCAGAAACAGTGGTTGTGTAATCCAGTCCTAGCTCCTGTGTGTGTCATGTGACTAAAACAGACAGAACAGAAAACATGGAATGAATAAAAGCACTGTTTTTGTCAGAACAATGACACAGATACTGATGGAAGAACTGAAGGGATTTTGGTTTTTATCCAGAAAACATGTTAAATGGGTAGATATCAGCTCTGAAATTCAACTACTATGAGCTGTTTGTGTTGGTATCGTTATATTTGTCCAAACAAATGGACCTTTAGTTGGACCAGGCATTAAAATGAACAAGAAACTGAAGAAAACAAGGGGTGGTCTAATACATTTTTCCACAACTGTAAGTGTTTGCAGATTGTACCTGTTAGGCTACGTTCAGACAGCAGGTCTTAATGCACAATTTGGATTTTTTTGGTGAAATCCGATCTTTTTGTTTGCTTATTCATATTACACATTAAATGCGACTTCTATCAGTTTTGAATATAAACTGAATGTGACCCTGAAGTGACCTGCAAGCACAAAAGAGGTTCTGATGGAATATGTGACCACGCAGGAATGCACTGTGTTTACAGAAGTAACTTGGACGCAGAATTGTGACGTTTGTCGCATTTCAATGACGTAAAGATTGGATAAATGCGGTGTGGTGTTGAGACTAAAATTGCAATTCAAAATATCAGTTACGTATTCAGGACCACAAATGAAAATATTGGATTTGTGCGGTTCAAACTGTCTTTAACAGATCAGATACAGGTCACAAATGGGCAAAAAAAATCGCATTTGGGCCACATTTGCCTGCAGACTGAACATAGCTTTAGTTATTCAGACTTATTAAGTAAAAAGATATTGTTAGCCTCATAGCATAGTTCCCAAGTCATAGTTTTGGCTAAACTGGGATATCTGCACTACCTTACTAACACTGCTGCTTCATTTTACAACAACTGGTAATGTCCTAAAAAAAACAGGACTTAGGTAATTATGCTGTGAGGCGTCAAGTCGAACTGCAGTCTGGTCTTCAATATTTGAAGAAGGGATGTCCCAGTCCGACCTAAAGGTCGGTACCGGCTGCTGATCTGGCATTTTTTAGAAGATGGAATGGGATTGGATTTAGTCATGAGATCGGGCCGATCCAGGCCCAGTTCTGGGGGGGGGGCGTTAAACAAACGTCCTGTCCCTCAAATTTAAGTTTCTGAAGGTTGGGAAAAGGAAAGTGAGTTGCACATCAGTGGGAGGCTTAGAGGAATTAGTGAAGCATCTGTAAGTTTCACTTTCACTCTGTGCGTACTCATTCTGAGGTAGGCCTACATACGGTAGTGATGCGCCAGCCGGGTTATTTATTTGACCCGACCCAACCTGCCCTGCATATAGTGACATTCTTTTGACCCGCCCCAAACCGACCCATGAGGAACCCGCTGATGCGCACATCACTAACATATGGTGCAGAATGCACCCCCATAGAATACCTGGACACACCTGTGCATAGACGCGCTACAGCGGTGGCAAACAGACGGCCCCTGGGCCAAAACAGACCCGCCAAAGGTTCTAATGTGTCCCACAGTATGAATTTGGAAAGTGCAAAAATTCTGCTAAAGTTATGAAGAGTCAAAGGTGTCCTAGTTGTTTTAGTTCAGGTTCCACATTCAGCCCAGTTGTGATCTCCAGTAAAATAATACTATAATAACCTATAAATAATGACTCCAAATTTACATCAAAATTTCATTGTAAAAGTCGGTATCGGATCGCTATCGGCAAAACTAACCCTAGAAAAATCCGATCAGAAGCAAAAACAAATCCAGATCGGGACATCACTTCTTTGAAGTGTATTCAACAATTTCAGGCCTATCCGTCGACCCCTGCCCTTTTTGGCGTACCGTTAGAAGATCTCCCTGTACAGAGGCCACATTTAAATAGTATTTTAATAGTATCACCTACTCCTCCCTTTGAGCACGGAGACTCATTCTTTTCAGTTGGAAGAATGACTAAGCCCCCTCCTTTGGCAGATGGATGTGATGTCATGTTTTTCCTTAAGATTGAAAAGATTAGATATACATTGAATGGATCAATGGGAAGTTTAATGTGGTATGGAAACCTTTTATTTCTTATGCAGAACAGCTGATAATGCACCTTAACTCTGGACAGTGTGTGGTGTGTGCAAAGAGATTGGGAAACTACAATATATATTTTTGTTTGTTTTTGTTTTGTGGTGTCTTATACTTTTGCTATATGTCTCAGTGTTTGTCTTACTTTTTCTGTATGTTTGAAAGACTTAATTAGAAAAAATAAAACATGTGTTACACTCGGTCTAGGGGTTATCGAGGCACAAACATGACGTGAGCACTGCAAAAATCTAAATCTGACCAAGTGTGTTTTTCTCATTTCTAGTCCAAATATCTCATCACACTTAAAATAAGATATAATCACCTAAAGAGTAAAGAGTGAGATATAAGAACTTTGTTTCAGACAATAGATCTGGAAAATCTTGTTTCAAGAAATCTTGCCAAGATAATTTTCACTTGTTTCATTGGCAGATTTTGTTTTTGCTTAATTCTTTTTTCTTTTTTTTTTTTTGGCTTAATTCAAGCAAAAAAAATTGGAACAAGTGAAAATTATCTTGGTAAGATTTCTTGAAAATCAGATTCTCCAGATCTATTGTCAATAAACAAGTTCTTATATCTAACTGAAAAGTTCCTCTTTAGGTGATTCTGTCTGATTTTAAGTGTGATGACATATTTGGACTAGAAATGAGACAAATACATTTGGGCAGATTTTGAATTTTGCAGTGAGACTCTCCTCCTTCCATGTCCTTTAACAAAAGGGAGCAAATTAAAAAAGAAACAACCAACAATCAACCAAACTGTAACATGGATTATTTATTTATACAAGAATATAAAAAAGTGATATCAGGAAGGGAATCAAAGTAAAAAAAAAAAAAAAATTAAAAAAATTAAAAAACAAGATAAAACTTTAAGTCCTTTATGCTAGCCTACCAAACATAAACCAAGAAAAAACAAAACACATCAGTCTTATCTACGCTCCAAACTAGCGTACGATTTCTCAAATTCTTTCTTTGTAGGGGGTGGGGGCATGGGGGGTTATGTACATGGGGTAGGGGCAGTTATATATGTGGGGGTGCAGTGCATAACTAATGCTGGCATTAAACGAAAGTGAAACTTTACGTACTTTCAACGTCCAGCTCTCAGGTTCTGTTCCTCTGTTATACAACGGATCTTACATGAAATTTTCGCAGCTTCTAACCTGTATCCACTGGACCCCCTCCACTGTTCAATGAGCCCCCCACAAATGCTGGGCCCCATAAATTTGTCACCCACCCACTTTACGGCGCCCCGGTGCATGAGGATGTTCGCGAACTCTGAGACTGCCGAAAGTTGGGTTCAGGTGAACGTTAGTGTCAGTAATGGAGGATGTAGGTGGAAGAAAACTGACACAACCTGATGGGATCTCCATTGGCTGGTTGTCCCCCCCCCCGAGGGTGAAATTCATTGAGCAGAAGTAAGGATGTAAAAACCAGTGGGAGGGCTGAGCCCCCCCCCCCCCCCCCCAAACAAATCACACCTTGCTCCTAACCCAAGACACAGGACAAAACTTAAAGAAAAGATTCCCGCCTTTCAGTTCCAATCACACAATAGCGCTCTAAAAACAAAATTACAGGCTGCTGGTCAACTGGGGGCGGGGGTCCACAGGAAGTAGTTTAAGTCGACCTTTTCTCTTCCCGCTCACCTCTGAGAACCAATCATCAGACTGCACCACACCTGCAATTCATCTTCATTCAAAGCAAAACCTACAAAGAGAGCGAGGGAAAGAGAAAAACAAACCCATACCTGAAGGAAAAAGGACAAAAACACAACCATCACTAACCCTTAACACACCGATCACAAAAATATGCTCTGAGGCGAACAATATACAGTTGGCAAAAGTTGAACATTTGTGTCAAAACAGCCAAATTAAAGATGGGGTAGGAGATCTTGGAAAAACGTAGGGCTGCATGATTCTGGCAAAAATAATCCAGATTTTTTCCACTAAAAACTTGATTTTCGATTTGGATTTTTGGGTAAAACTACAAAAGACGACAGAAGTCAGCATGTCGTTTTCATGAGCAGCCCATAATGCACTGCTCTGACCTCACATCTGTGATGGGATCACGCGATGAACCTGCAGTTTTTTTTTCTTCATTAATCTGTAAAATGAAGTAGAGTATACAAGCAATGTATACAACAAGAAAATAACAGAACCAGTTTGCCAGGGGGAGTACACTATAATACAATGTCCAAATCAGAGCAAATACTGATGGTTTTACGCCTTTTTGTTTCCAGATTTGTCGAACAGCTTTAAATAAAGTTCAGTATCTTTAAAAAATAAATAATAGTATTTGGTTTTGTGTTACAGAACTTACATTTGTGAATGAAAAATTTAGCAACTAAGAGGACTAAATTCATTATAAAAAAAATAAATACTTTTTTTTTTTTTTTTTTTCCTTTTTGGGCTGTGTGGGCTCCTCTGCTGAGGCTGATGACCCTGCGACCTGGACCCGGATCAGAAGAAGACAGTACAGTACGGATCCAGGACAACGGAAGAGTGATCCACATGCAGTTACATTTGAATTGCAGGATCCGTGCGTGAAACCACGGCTTATTCTGCTGTAAGTACTGTGGGCTCATGAACACATTTAAAGTCCGGTCATTACACGGACTTCTGTGAAAGACCGCTGTCACTGATAGGAGGAGGAGCCTACAGCAGCCTGGAGGAGGAGCCTACGGTAGCCTGGAGGAGGAGCCTACAGCAGCCTGGAGGAGGAGCCTACAGCAGCCTGGAGGAGGAGCCTATGGTAGCCTGGAGGAGGAGCCTACGGTAGCCTGGAGGCGTGGCCCGGAGGCACAAGAGAGATGAAATCGATTTCACGATTTCCCTTTTTAAAAAATCATTCTAATTAAAAAGTCCGATTTTGATTTAAAATCCATTAATCGTGCAGCCCTAGAAAAACAGTTCCAGCAGCTACATTCTGAAAACACACAATTCAAAAGTCCAAACCCCTTTTTTCAGACAGCCCCCCCAAGCCACGCCCCCAAAGTACTGGCAACGGTTGTTCCCGAGGGTTGAGGAGCGCTGCACAGCATCAGTTTGTCCACCTCGGAGCCCAGCCCAGTCCCAGCTCCTTCAGTGTCCTCTGCCCCCCCGCTCTCCCAGAACAGCCCCAGTTCACACCTGTCTGACTAACGGTCCAGTTCACACTGTTCATGTTGTGACTAAACAGTTTACCGCTCAACTTTCCATCCTAATAGAACTAATCTGGCCCAGCTCTGGCTCTGGCTTCGTTTCCTGTACAGTCGCTCCAAACCTCTGAGAACGAACGATTCATGCACGAAGAGGGGTACGAACAGAGGGGGCGGGACAAACGGCAGTGGAGTTTGATAGACATATCACCGTTCAATCATTTCGATGGGTCGGTTAAAATGATTGGATGGTGTTTCAGTCCTGTCCGTTCCACAGGTGACTACATTTTTTTTATCTTTGTGTTAGAGCACAGGTGTCAAACATGTGGCCTGGGGGCCAAATCCGGCCCCCCAAAGGGTCCAATCTGGGCCCTGGGATGAATTTGTGAAATGCAAAAAGTACACTGAAGATATGAACAGTCAATGGTGTTAAAATCATTTTAGGTCACTTCAAACTAAAGTGGGTCAGAGCAGCAAAACACTATCATAATAACCTATAAATACAGAAAACTACAAGTTTTTATTTTTAAAATTACACAAAAATGTTTACATTTACAGACCAGCCTTTTACAAAAAAAATTCAATAACCTGAAGTGTTTTAAGAGAAGTATGTAGGATTTTACTAATATTCTGCTGTACTGCATGTTTTGTGTATTTGTAGATCCACTGTGATCTGTCAGTTGTGATTCACATAAATGATAAACTAAAGTGTAATATTGCTAAAATTGCACTTATTTTTCTTAAGAATTTTGGGGTTGTTCATATTTGTTCATGTTACGTTCAAGTAGAGTTTGTAGATGTAAACATTTTCATCATGGAATTTGACTTTTTTCACTGAAAATCATAGAGAAAACTTTGGTGTTGACATCATTTATCAGTTGTTATCCTATTATTTAAATTATTTTACTGGTCCAGCCCACTTTATAACATATTAGTCTGAATGTGGCCCCTGAACTCAAATGAGTTTGACACCGTTGTGTTAAAGCATTTAATTAATAGGTTGGAATCGTGGTGTGACGGGGATTTTAAGCAGTATAGTAAAAAATACACCAGGAAAACATCTCCTACCCCACCTTTAAGTGTTGTGGACGCATAAACCCTTATAGTTAAATTTCCTTTTATGATCCTCGTCATCTTATAGAAGATCAAATCTTTCTAGTAGTATGTGATTCACTTTTAGTCTTAATATATGACTGAAATAAACCTTAACATTTCCACTCACTTTTGATTATTTCACACACCGTACATATGAAAGAACAGTATATGTTATGAAAGGATTGCCTGTTATTATTTATCTGTTGCCAAACAGTTGGCCAATCCCACACGGTAAGACATCTTCACATACAGTAGAAGCCAAATAAATAAATAAAGCATCAACCCACATGTACACATTTCAGGCAACACATTCCTGTTGAAAGATAATGTGTTTTCATCCTAATAAAACAGAACAATGGCCGGTTTCTGCGCGTTTGCAGTGAGTGTTGGTGGTGCGTTCAGGTGCACCCTGTTCTGTAACCGACGCCTTCTGAACCACATAAACCCTGATGTGTCAAAGCCTCGGAGCCTCCGTTCACATCTGCCCAACGTGCGCTCTGAACAGCAGTTACATCATAATAAAACGTGTAAACGAGCGTTCATGAGACGGTCCGTGCTTCTTTATTTCTGCATCGAACATGAACAAAGAATTGAGAAGGAATGTGTGTGTGGCTGCCAACTGGCCACTCAATCAGCGCTGCCTCCTACGCTATGCTAATGACAGAGAGGCAGAGAGGTGGTTAAAGCTGCCATTTAACAGCACCGGGAGCTGCTGCACTTTCCAATCAAATATATATTTAAGAATTAAAAAAAAAAAAACTGAACGAAGCAGGGACGCTGAGCTGCTGATTTCTGAAGTCAGTTTGTGTGGAGGCGGCCTCTCAGGTACAGAAAATACTGAATTACACCGTTCACCCTGATCTGGACTCCACCGGACCGGATTTATTCATACAAGACGCCCTTTACTTTAGCTTTAACCCATAAAGAGCCAGCTCTACTTCTGTGGCAGTTCTCACATGATTTTTTTTCTATTGCTACCTTTCTTAAGTGATTTATCACCAATTTTTTTAAATGATATTTTGCATTGTTTTTTTGGTGTAAATCATGTATTTTCCTATATTTAATTCACAGATGATGTAGATGTTGATAAATTCTCAGGGTAATTTCAAAGTTAATTATATGAAAACAGAGAAAAATTAAGAAAAAGTGACTTTTTCAGCAAAGATATTGCTAACTGAATGTAAAACCCAGTGTCTTCATCCACTGTGACTAGTCTCTTTTCCATTGGACATCAACGCAAAACTTTACCCATATTTACTAAATGTCGAAAAAACGGAAGCGCATAATGTCATTTTTTCCATTAAATCACAAATGCCATGATTTGCTTATTTATTATCACGAGATGACAAGAGAAGTCATTCTATAAATATGGCAACGAATGTAAATATGGTGTTGATTTACAGATATATTCATTATTCTTATATATTCCCCCTCTATCTCCTACTAAATTAAAAAATAATTGGGTTTCCTGGTGTGTCCACACATACTGTGACATGTTTCTTCTTCTTCTTTGCTTGTTGTAACGTACGTCAACATCTGTTTTTTTTAATTCCCTGACTCTAGTTGTGGAAAAAGCTCTTTCCATAGCAGTTTTGCGTGATATACCATTTGCACTACACCTGAAAAACCACCTCTTTCCAGCGCAAAAACTTTTAATCAAAAAGTGAGATTTTTGGCAAAATTGTTGTTTTTCCTTTAGGAAAATTTTTATGCACAAGTTATATTTGCATAATTTGAGGGTCAATGGAAAAGTGACTAGTGACTCCTGGAGGTCTATCAGATCACTGGTGACCCCCCCCCACACACACAATGTTCATTAAGTCCTAAACCTGTTACTTGTGCAGGTCTAACTCCATGGGTTTTACTGCTGAATCCATGTTGTAGAAGATGGCGGTGTCAAAAAACAAAACAGTTTTATCTTAAAGTGTAGATAAAAACACGACTATGATGCGTAGACATTATATGACATTAGATTAAATGTTACATAATGTGTTGATCTGATGGTTTAGTTTCATCTGACACAGGTTCTGGTCCAGACCTCATGCGTGGTCCTGATGTGGATTTTCTACCTGACTCTGTTCTTCATCCATGACCAGAGGAATGTGTGGTGTCAGGACTCACCCGTCTGACTCCCCTTCACCTGAACACTGTGTTTTGACAACACTCAGGTGTATCTACTGTCAATACATCTGCTGTCGATACGAACAGAATGTGTGAGAGTTTGAATGTGACCAGACTCTCACTGTTGAAGACGCCCGTTTACTCAGCCTGAAGGAGCTGTACGGAAGAATTCTGTTCCAGTTCGCATAAAATGGTCCTGACTGTCAGCAGACATGAAGGAATCCTGTTCAGTTCAAATACTGCTATCACTGACAGCAGTAGTGCACACAGAATATTCACATGGAAAAGCTCAGCCCACACTCATGTTTATGTTGTCATTGTGTGTTTTGGTGTGAGGCTCCACCCATCACCTGTCTGTCTGTCTGTCTGTCTGTCTGTCAGTAGTATTTGTTCGTCCAGGTCGGCAGTTCCACTGAGCTGCAGCCGGAACATTTCTGATCACAAATGTCTGACGTTACTAAACCTTAAAGGACTCTTATTATTCCCAATATGACGTGACAAAGTGAGAAACAAACAAGGAGATGTATTAGTGCTGGGCAACAATTCAAATTCTTAATCGCAATTAATCGCGTGGATTTCTGTGATTAATCATGATTAATTGCATAGTTATATGCGGGGGGGGGGTTGCCGGCATCAACAGCGTGTATTTCCTTTCAGTGATGTTTCAAACTGAAGTACTCCGCTGATAAAAATAATTGCACGTCAGTGCTTCTACTGTTAGACATGTTTATGTCCACACAGGTTTACTTCTGGTTCTGAGTGACTGACACGAGTCTTAAGCCCACCCCAAATGCTGTCATTGGTTGAAACGCATGATGACGTCAATTGTCAAACCAACCCTGATCCACATCCCCCTGTTCCAAAACAACAACAAAAAAACATCCCCCTGTTCCTGTGACCCATGGTTTACCCACGAGTGTTCACAGAGCCACGGCAACGCACTGAAAAAACAATATGTGATGTTCAGGTGTTCAAAGCAAACAAAGGGGCCCTCTAGTGGTCAAAGGAGGCCCTCTAGTGGTCAAAGGGGCCCTCTAGTGGTCAAAGGAGGCCCTCTAGTGGTCAAAGGAGGCCCTCTAGTGGTCAAAGGAGGCCCTCTAGTGGTCAAAGGGGCCCTCTAGTGGTCAAAGGAGGCCCTCTAGTGGTCAAAGGAGGCCCTCTAGTGGTCTAAGGGGGCCCTCTAGTGGTCAAAGGGGCCCTCTAGTGGTCAAAGGGGGCCCTCTAGTGGTCAAAGGAGGCCCTCTAGTGGTCAAAGGAGGCCCTCTAGTGGTCAAAGGGGGCCCTCTAGTGGTCAAAGGGGGCCCTCTAGTGGTCAAAGGAGGCCCTCTAGTGGTCAAAGGGGCCCTCTAGTGGTCAAAGGAGGCCCTCTAGTGGTCAAACGAGGCCCTCTAGTGATCAAAGGAGGCCCTCTAGTGGTCAAAGGAGGCCCTCTAGTGGTCAAAGGGGCCCTCTAGTGGTCAAAGAGGCCCTCTAGTGGTCAAAGGGGGCCCTCTAGTGGTCAAAGGGGGCCCTCTAGTGGTCTAAGGGGGCCCTCTAGTGGTCAAAGGAGGCCCTCTAGTGGTCAAAGGGGCCCTCTAGTGGTCAAAGGAGGCCCTCTAGTGGTCAAACGAGGCCCTCTAGTGGTCAAAGGAGGCCCTCTAGTGATCAAAGGAGGCCCTCTAGTGGTCAAAGGGGGCCCTCTAGTGGTCAAAGGGGGCCGCTAGTGGTCAAAGGAGGCCCTCTAGTGGTCAAAGGGGGCCCTCTAGTGGTCAAAGGGCCCTCTAGTGGTCAAAGGGGCCCTCTAGTGGTCAAAGGAGGCCCTCTAGTGGTCAAAGGGGCCCTCTAGTGGTCAAAGGGGCCCTCTAGTGGTCAAAGGGGCCCTCTAGTGGTCAGAATAAGTGTCACTAACGTATGTTTTGCCCCAAAAACGTTTGTCCGTGAGTGTTTTCTGTTCAGTTGTTGTCAGAATGAATAGTATCAAATATCTCTGATGTGAACCTTTGTTTCTGGATAAAAAGACGTTGTGAGTCTTAAGTTAATCTGTAAATGCTAATCGTTAGCGTGTCTATGGCTTTTCCCATTCAAGTTAGCATCGAGCTAGCGATCTTTCCCCCATTCATTTAAATGTCTAATGCCATGTAAATGTACTGCGGCAGTGAACAGAACTCAGACAGATTTAGTTTGTATGTGTCAGTTTTACAGTGAGTCTCCAGGAACAGATTTGGACACAAGTTTTGGGCTTTTCTTGGTAAACCTGTTGTCTATCTGCAGCTAATCGCTACATGCACACAAGCAGAAGAATAGGAGTTAGAATACAACGGCATTAACGGGAGATTAAAAAACTGTCGGCGTTATTTAATGAATGCGTTAACGCAGTAATAACACGTTAACTTGCCCAGCCCTAATGTGTATATCAGGTACTTTTGACACATGGAGACGGCTGAAAAGAGAAGAATTTGCTCTCCATTCCATGTTTTCTAAAACATCCCATGTTTTCTTTTCTGTCTGTTTCCATGATATACACACAAGTTCATAGTTGATGGCATAACATTGTTTTGGATGGTCTAATAATTTTTTCCACAACTGTATATGATCAGTGGGGGAGGACACGTCATCACATGTAATTTAGTGAATTGTTCCAAAATCTCACATGCTCACATTGTCCTTTTTTCTTAAAGGGCCAATCCCCATCATAAATAGTTTATAATTTACAAACCCATGGATTTTCTTAGGAAATAAATCTGTGTAACATTGACAGAACAAACTGGAACAGGTGGATTTGCAAACAAGGTGTGTTATGATGAATAACTGGCCAGAGTTCCCAGAATGATGGAAAAAATGAGAAAATAAAGTCAAGTAAAGAATGAAGTTCATTCACAGTTCTTTTTCTCTGAAGACGCTTCTTATCCCTGACCTTAAATCCGTTCACAGCGTCTGATTGGCTGCTGGAAGCCGTCCACAGTCTGGGAGGCAGCGCGTCCTGAGAGACTGAGTTCAGGGCAAAAAGTCCCCCGTCCATCTGTTGGTGGACAAACATTAGAGCTGTGTGTTTGGACGCCGCTTCACTGCTGCTGCCGCTTTGTATTGATGAGTCTGATGTTTTTTTATCAGTCAGTCGATCAGCTATTGGTGACGTATCAGATCACATGGAAACGTCTGCAGAATGAATCAGGTACGGTCAGTGTTGGGTTTTCACCTTCAGCACACACTGTTTACAGTGTCGGATAACTGCTGCAGTACAACCCCCTGTTCATGGTAGAAGTCATGTTGATCCAAAATCTAAATGTACTTTTCAGCTTTAATGCAGCATCACAGATGAACCATGACCTTTGACCTTTGACCTCAGACCAGGACATACCTCGGCTTTGGGACTTGTTGCAGTACAGTCTGATGGTCCTTTGGGTCTGAGTCCTGGTCCATCTGCCTCAGAGTCCACAGACGTCCACACCACTTCAGGACAACATGAACAGGAAGGCTGGCTTTAGGAGCAGAAGTAAACACAACAGAACACCACCAAACCCAAAGTCACAAATGACGAGAAAGAATGACACAAAAACAAGATTTAAAATGAGGTTTACACTGTCAGGGACTGACAGCAAGGGTACAGTGCTGCTTTGAATTTAGTTGTAACAGGTGTATAATGACAATAAAGGCATTCCTATTCTATTCTATTCTAGTCTATTCTATTTCTATTCTATTCTATTCTATTCTATTCTATTCTATTCTATCCCCAAAATCTCCCTACCCTTTGCTGTATAATAAACAAATAAACGACCACACTGTACAACAAGATACAACTTAACTGTAATTCAGAAAGCAGATTGTGATAGATTTAATATGAAATTTAACGTGTTTATGAAAATACCCATAACTGTTCATTGACATTTTCAGAGCATTATCAAACATCCCCCAACCATCTGGAAAAAACACTCATCAGGTGTCAAATATGACATCATGTAAATCAAGGCAGTGGCATGAAGAAAGAGAGGAGTCAGCAATGGACGTGAACTTAATGTGAGCTGCATGGACCTGACGGTGGCAGAATAATGATCAGACAACACTTTTCCCTACGCGGCGGCCGTGGTTCAGGTGTTTGACAAATCGCACTCTGCGTGGAATCCGTCGTAAATGACAACAGTAAATGACGGATGTGATGTAATTTCACACATGCGGGGTACCGATCCAGTTTTCAGGTCAGAATCAGGTAGCTACACTAGTCCTCACATTCACACCAAGGAAATACGACAGAGCCCTGGTTTAGAGGACCAATGTATTTATGCAGCTAAATGCAGTAGTTCAGGGCTGTCAAAGTCCTGTTGGTTTCAGTTCCACATTCAGAACCTGACCTGCAGTGGGCCGGACCAGTACAATAAGAGAAATAATAGGAGAAGAACTTTTGAGTGAAAAAAGGAAATTCTGTACTGAAAATGTTTACATCTATGAATTGTACTTGAACATAACATGAACAAATATGAACAACCTGAAAATTCGTTAGTAAAATAAGTGTAATTTTAACAATATTTGGCCTTAGTTTATCATTTATACACGTGAATCACAACTTACACATCACAGTGGATCTACAAATACACACACAAATACCAGGGAGAATATTAGTGAAATTCCACAGACTTCTATTAAGACATTTCAGATATTCACATTTTTTGTTAAAGGCTAGTCTGTAAATGTGAACATTTTTGTGTAATTTTACTTTTTTTACTCTACAACAAAGAGACAAATTTACAGTTTTCATTACTTATAGGTTATTATGATAGTATTTGACTGGTCTGATCCACTTTAGACTGAAATGACTCAAATGGCTTTTAACATCTTTGATTGTTCATATCTAGTGTAATTTTTGCATTTCACAATTAATCAGGGCCGGACTGGACCCTTGGTGGGCCAGATTTGGCCCCCGGGCCGCATGTTTGACACCGTGTACTAGTTCATGCAGTGACATTTACTGTAACTGTCTGAGCTGATAAACATAATGATTGGAAAATCCTGAGGCTGCCTTTAGCTTTAACTCCTGAACCACACGTATCCAAGCAGCGGCCCGCAGCCCATCTGGCCCGTGTCAACATTTCTGTGACCCTTAGAAGCTGCCTATAAATCAGGCTGGCATGTGTTGTGATATAATAAACATAGGTCACCTCCGAGGCGCTTCAGTCATCTGGACGTCTGAGCTGTGGTTCCATTTCCCACATTTATGGATCAGGACCTGTTAGAGAAAAAACAAACAAACAAAAAAACATTCTTGCAGGTCTTTATATAAAAGCACGTGTCTAGAATTAGCATGTGCATGACTAATCTGTTCCATGTAGTAATGTATTCATTAATGTTCTACTGTACAGGTGTCAAACATGCGGCCTGGGGCCCAAATCGGCCCACCAAAGGGTCCAGTCCGGCCCACCAAAGGGTCCAGTCCAGCCCTTGGGATGAATTTGTGAATGCAAAAATTACACTGAAGATATTAACGATCCTTTTAGTTCAGGTTCCACATTCAGACCAATTCAGTCTGAAGTGGGCAGGACCAGTCAAATACTTCATAATTTAATTTAATTTAATTATTTAATTTAATTTAATTTAATTAATTATTTATTGTTTATTTGTTTATTTATTTATAACATGCAAAGAAAAAATAAAACAAAACAAGGCAAATTAAGACAAAACCAAAGAACATTTAAATGAACAGAATCTATCTTCAGGTACATACTAGTCTGAATTCTGCATGGTCGAAAAGGAGGAGGAAGAAGTGTAAACTGATTTAATCCAACCCCTCAGTGCTTTGACACCTTTATCACAAACTGAAGACAAGAATCGAACAATACATTTTTCCAAATTTTAGCATCGAACCACAACTAATCCATCCCTGCAGTAACTGAATTCCACACCCCAGTCTGTTCATGTCAGTGCAGTCACACAAACAGACTCAACAGTTCAACAGTTTTTCTTCAATAATTCCAGCAGATTTATCAATATCACATCACCTATAACCAACAGCCTCAGTGTCATTATTACCTCCGCCAAGGAGGTTATGTTTTTGCCAGGGTTGTTTGTTTGTTTGTTTGTTTGTTTGTTTGTCTGTCCGTTAGGTGTGCAACATCACTCAAAAAGTTATGGACAGATTTGGATGAAATTTTCAGGGTTGTTGGAAGTGGGATAAGGAAGAAATAATTAAATTTTGGTGGTGATCGGGGGTGGGGGGGGCCCACGGGGGGGGGGGCCACTGATCAGCCTTGGTGGAGGTCTGCGCTCTCCGAGTGCTTCTAGTTAAATACTGGACCTCTCAAGAATCATTTCTTTCTAGCTTTTTTGTGAACTGAATTATGTTTGATATTTGTTTGATCTCCACACACAGTTTGTTCCTAATTGTTCATATTAACAGATAAAGAATAATAATGTATTAATAATACCATATAATAAGACAACTCCAAATTTTTCTCTTTGTAAATGTAAATATTTTCATGTATTTACACTAAAACCAAGTATAATTTTGCAAAAAATGTGAATAACCTGCACAAATATGAACCTGAAATGTCTTTAGAGAAGTCAGTACAACTTTAACAAGATTCTGTCTGTTCTTAAATGTTTTGTGTTTGTAGATCCACTGGGATCTGTCAGTTCTAATGTACATGTGGAAATGATCAACTGAGGCAGAATAGTGTACAAATTACACTGATTTGTTCAGTTTGTTCATGTTATTCACATTGTTTGAAAGGATAGTTTGCAGATGTAAACCTGTTCATAATGTACATTTACTTTTTTCACTCTTAAACATAGAGAAAAGTTTGGAGTTGACATGATTTAAAAATAATTCTGTTCTTATTTGACTGGTGTGTCCCACTGCAGATCAAATGTAGCTGAATGTGGAACTGAACTAACAGGAGTGTAACGTGCCTGTTCTACTGGAACAAAAGGCTTCCCTTTTGTCCTCTTCATGTTGAAGTCAGACATCTGCGCCTTAAGCCTGTATTAACAGTAGTTTCTGCTGCTTTTTGTACATGGAGGCGTTTTGTTGCCGTTTCCATCTATTATGTTATTTTCGTTTGTTCTAGTTCCTCGGTTCTCCTTCAACACATAACATATGCTAAATCTGCTGCCATTCCATGTACATTTCATCCATATGCCAACAGTCCACCTCTACCAAAGCTTTTATTTTTGCAGCATTTCTTCTCACATCGAAGATGCAAATGAAAGCCAGTGAATGGAAACACACCTCATGTTTGTGTCTTTATTAATGTGAGACAAACACGAGCAGAAAGAACAGATTTATCGGGATTAGGAGTTCCTTCGGTTATGGACTGTTAGTCATGTTATTAGACGGAAACACAGCAGGTGAGTTTAATGCTTTAAGCCTCTGCCCGGTCCGTGGTGGAAAAAGAGATTTACTTAAAGGAAAATGAAAAAAAACTGCCTTTATTTCTTCTGGACTTTGGGTTGGAAGGAAGCTCATATGTGGGAGCGTCCAGACGGAATCACATTCGATTCTTATCAGACGTGCGCTGACCGATGAAATGGAAGTGCGGAAGTTAAAGATGGCGGCGGGCGCTGCGGCAGGCGGCTGACGGATCTGCCCTGTCCGCCGTTGTAATAGCGTCGTACATCACGCGGCGTCGTGTTAGCGCCGCTCGTGTCCTGGAGACTGATTCACCTGCAGCTGGGCAGCCTGGACTCCGTTCAGGCGGCTGCTCCAGTTCACTACCGTCCTGCAACGCTTCCATTCCTTTTACAACGACGTGTCACAGACGGACGTGGAGCGCACCCAGGCAGACGCTGTGTGGATGTGGGTGACGTGTTTGACATGGACACAGATGCAGTCCCACTGAGCCCTTCCAGCGCTAAACTACATGTTCCATTTGGATCTGCAACTCCAACTGGGACGGTTGCTTTTGTAAAACTGTCTTTGGAAACCACAAACGTCACAGACGTAAAAGAAACCGAACTAAATGAATTTTGGTCCTGTTGGTATGACAGATTAACCCTTAGGAGTCTGAGGTTATTTTGGCTGTTTTTGAAAACCTGTGGATTTTGCCTGATATTCACATTAAAACTCTTTATCTTACTTGTTTGGTATTAATTGAAAAGGCTGTGTCAACCATGGAACCTGAAAGCACACAAACAGAAACCAAGAGGTTGCCCTATGTTCCAGTACCTAGGTTCCTGGTACTATGTTCCCAGTACCTAGGTTCCCAGTACCTAGGTTCCCAGAACCTAGGTTCTCCAGTATCTATGTTTCTGTTCCTGGTACCTGTGTTCCTGGTACCTATGTCCTGGTACCTATGTTCCCAGTACATATGTTCCCCAGTGCCTATGTTCCCTGGTACTTATGTTCCCAGTATCTATGTACCTATGTTTCCCAGTACCTAGGTTCCCAGTACCTAGGTTCTCCTGTATCTATGTTCTGTTCCAAGTACCTGTGTCCTGGTACCTATGTTCCCAGAACATATGTTCCCAGTACATATGTTCCCAGTGCCTATGTTCCAGTACCCATGTTCCCACGTACCTATGTTCCCAGTGCCTATGTTCACAGTACATATGTTCCCAGCACATATGTTCCCAGTACCTATTTTCTCAGTACCTATGTTCCCATTAACCTATGTTCCCAGTACATATGTTCCCAGTGCCTATGTTCCCAGTACCCATGTTCCCAGTACCTATGTTCCCAGTACCTATGTTCCCAGTACTATGTTCCCAGTACCTATGTTCCCATTACCTATGTTCCAGTACCTATGTTCCCAGTATCCATGTTCCAGTACCAATGTTCCCAGTGCCTATGTTCCCAGTACATATGTTCCCAGTATCCATGTTCCCAGTAGCTATGTTCCCATTGCCTATGTTCCCGGTACATATGTTCCCATTACCTATGTTCCCAGTATATATATGTTCCCAGTACCTATGTTCCCATTACCTATGTTCCCAGTACCCATGTTCCCAGTACCTATGTTCCCAGTACCCATGTTCCCAGTACCCATGTTCCCAGTACCTATGTTCCCAGTACCCATGTTCCCAGTGCCTATGTTCCCAGTACCTATGTTTCCCATTACCTATGTTCCCAGTACCCATGTTCCCAGTACATATGTTCCCAGTACCCATGTTCCCAGTACATATGTTCCCAGTACCCATGTTCCCAGTACATATGTTCCCAGTACCCATGTTCCCAGTACCTATGTTCCCAGTACCCATGTTCCCACTACATATTTTCCCAGTACCCATGTTCCCAGTACCTATGTTCCCAGTACCTATGTTCCCAGTACCCATGTTCCCAGTACATATGTTCCCAGTACCTATGTTCCCAGTACATATGTTCCCAGTATCCATGTTCCCAGTACCTATGTTCCCATTGCCTATGTTCCCGGTACATATGTTCCCATTACCTATGTTCCCAGTATATATATGTTCCCAGTACCTATGTTCCCATTACCTATGTTCCCAGTACCCATGTTCCCAGTACCTATGTTCCCAGTACCCATGTTCCCAGTACCCATGTTCCCAGTGCCTATGTTCCCAGTACCTATGTTCCCAGTACCCATGTTCCCAGTGCCTATGTTCCCAGTACCTATGTTCCATTACCTATGTTCCCAGTACCCACTGTTTCCCAGTACATATGTTCCCAGTACCCATGTTCCCAGTACATATGTTCCCAGTACCCATGTTCCCAGTACATATGTTCCCAGTACCCATGTTCCAGTACCTATGTTCCAGTACCCATGTTCCCACTACATATTTTCCCAGTACCCATGTTCCAGTACCTATGTTCCCAGTACCTATGTTCCCAGTACCCATGTTCCCAGTACATATGTTCCCAGTACCTATGTTCCCAGTACATATGTTCCCATGTACCATGTTCCCAG
Source organism: Sphaeramia orbicularis (assembly GCF_902148855.1). NCBI lineage: Eukaryota > Metazoa > Chordata > Actinopteri > Kurtiformes > Apogonidae > Sphaeramia > Sphaeramia orbicularis. Next base: position 234,625 of record NC_043961.1, on the reverse strand, counting down.
TACCTATGTTCCCAGTATCCATGTTCCCAGTACATATTTTCCCAGTACCCATGTTCCCAGTACCTATGTTCCCAGTACCCATGTCCCAGTGCCTATGTTCCCAGTACCTATGTTCCCAGTGCCTATGTTCCCAGTACCTATGTTCCCAGTACCCATGTTCCCAGTGCATATGTTCCCAGTACCTATGTTCCATTACCTATGTTCCCAGTACCCATGTTCCCAGTACATATGTTCCCAGTACCCATGTTCCCAGTACATATGTTCCCAGTACCCATGTTCCCAGTACCTATGTTCCCAGTACCCATGTTCCCACTACATATTTTCCCAGTACCCATGTTCCCAGTACCTATGTTCCCAGTACCTATGTTCCCAGTACCCATGTTCCCAGTACATATGTTCCCAGTACCTATGTTCCCAGTACATATGTTCCCAGTACCCATGTTCCCAGTACCTATGTTCCCAGTATCCATGTTCCCAGTACCCATGTTCCCAGTACCTATGTTCCCAGTACCCATGTTCCCAGTGCCTATGTTCCCAGTACCTATGTTCCCAGTGCATATGTTCCCATTACCTATGTTCCCAGTACCCATGTTCCCAGTACCCATGTTCCTAGTACCCATGTTCCCAGTACATATGTTCCCAGTACCTATGTTCCCAGTACATATGTTCCCAGTACCCATGTTCCAGTACCTATGTTCCCAGTATCCATGTTCCCAGTACATATTTTCCCAGTACCCATGTTCCCAGTACCTATGTTCCCAGTACCCATGTTCCCAGTGCCTATGTTCCCAGTGCCTATGTTCCCAGTGCCTATGTTCCCATTACCTATGTTCCCAGTACCCATGTTCCCAGTACCCATGTTCCCAGTACATATGTTCCCAGTACATATGTTCCCAGTACCCATGTTCCCAGTGCCTATGTTCCCAGTGCCTATGTTCCCAGTGCCTATGTTCCCATTACCTATGTTCCCAGTACCCATGTTCCCAGTACCTATGTTCCCAGTACCCATGTTCCCAGTGCCTATGTTCCCAGTGCCTATGTTCCCATTACCCATGTTCCCAGAACCCATGTTCCCAGTACATATGTTCCCAGTACCCATGTTCCCAGTGCCTATGTTCCCAGTGCCTATGTTCCCATTACCTATGTTCCCAGTACCCATGTTCCCAGTACCTATGTTCCCAGTACCCATGTTCCCAGTGCCTATGTTCCCAGTACCTATGTTCCCAGTGCCTATGTTCCCGTACCTATGTTCCCAGTACCCATGTTCCCAGTGCCTATGTTCCCAGTACCTATGTTCCCATTACCTATGTTCCCAGTACCCATGTTCCCAGTACATATGTTCCCAGTACCCAATGTTCCCAGTACATATGTTCCCAGTACCTATGTTCCCAGTACCTATGTTCCCAGTACCCATGTTCCCACTACATATTTTCCCAGTACCCATGTTCCCAGTACCTATGTTCCCAGTACCTATGTTCCCAGTACCCATGTTCCCAGTACATATGTTCCCAGTACCTATGTTCCCAGTACATATGTTCCCAGTACCCATGTTCCCAGTACCTATGTTCCCAGTATCCATGTTCCCAGTACATATTTTCCCAGTACCCATGTTCCCAGTACCTATGTTCCCAGTACCCATGTTCCCAGTGCCTATGTTCCCAGTACCTATGTTCCCAGTTCATATGTTCCCATTACCTATGTTCCCAGTACCCATGTTCCTAGTACATATGTTCCCAGTACATATGTTCCCAGTACCCATGTTCCCAGTACATATGTTCCCAGTACCCCATGTTCCCAGTGCCTATGTTCCCAGTGGCCTATGTTCCATTACCTATGTTCCCAGTACCCATGTTCCCAGAACCCATGTTCCCAGTACATATGTTCCCAGTACATATGTTCCCAGTACCCATGTTCCCAGTACCTATGTTCCCCAGTGCCTATGTTACCAGTACCTATGTTCCCAGTACCCATGTTCCCAGTACATATGTTCCCAGTACCCATGTTCCCAGTGCCTATGTTCCCAGGGTCTATGTTCCCATTACCTATGTTCCCAGTACCCATGTTCCCAGTACCCATGTTCTCAGTACCCATGTTCCCAGTACCCATGTTCCCAGTACATATGTTCCCAGTACCCATGTTCTCAGTACCCATGTTCCCAGTACCATGTTCTCAGTACCCATGTTCTCAGTACCCATGTTCCCAGTACATATGTTCCAGTACATATGTTCCCAGTACCCATGTTCCCAGTACCTATGTTCCCAGTACCCATGTTCCCAGTGCCTATGTTCCCAGTACCTATGTTCCCAGTACCCATGTTCCCAGTACCCATGTTCCCAGTGCCTATGTTCCCAGTACCTATGTTCCCATTACCTATGTTCCCAGTACCCATGTTCCCAGTACATATGTTCCCAGTACCCATGTTCCCAGTACATATGTTCCCAGTACCCATGTTCCCAGTACCTATGTTCCCAGTACCCATGTTCCCACTACATATTTTCCCAGTACCCATGTTCCCAGTACCTATGTTCCCAGTACCCATGTTCCCAGTACATATGTTCCCAGTACCTATGTTCCCAGTACATATGTTCCCAGTACCCATGTTCCCAGTACCTATGTTCCCAGTATCCATGTTCCCAGTACATATTTTCCCAGTACCCATGTTCCCAGTACCTATGTTCCCAGTACCCATGTTCCCAGTGCCTATGTTCCCAGTACCTATGTTCCCAGTGCCTATGTTCCCAGTACCTATGTTCCCAGTACCCATGTTCCCAGTGCATATGTTCCCAGTACCTATGTTCCCATTACCTATGTTCCCAGTACCCATGTTCCCAGTACATATGTTCCCAGTACCCATGTTCCCAGTACATATGTTCCCAGTACCCATGTTCCCAGTACCTATGTTCCCAGTACCCATGTTCCCAGTACCCATGTTCCCAGTACCTATGTTCCCAGTACCTATGTTCCCAGTACCCATGTTCCCAGTACATATGTTCCCAGTACCTATGTTCCCAGTACATATGTTCCCAGTACCTATGTTCCCAGTATCCATGTTCCCAGTACATATTTTCCCAGTACCCATGTTCCCAGTACCTATGTTCCCAGTACCCATGTTCCCAGTGCCTATGTTCCCAGTACCTATGTTCCCAGTGCATATGTTCCCATTACCTATGTTCCCAGTACCCATGTTCCCAGTACCCATGTTCCTAGTACCCATGTTCCCAGTGCCTATGTTCCCAGTGCCTATGTTCCCAGTGCCTATGTTCCCATTACCTATGTTCCCAGTACCCATGTTCCCAGTACATATGTTCCCAGTACATATGTTCCCAGTACCCATGTTCCCAGTGCCTATGTTCCCAGTGCCTATGTTCCCATTACCTATGTTCACAGTACCCATGTTCCCAGAACCCATGTTCCCAGTACATATGTTCCCAGTACCCATGTTCCCAGTGCCTATGTTCCCAGTGCCTATGTTCCCATTACCTATGTTCCCAGTACCCATGTTCCCAGTACCTATGTTCCCAGTACCCATGTTCCCAGTGCCTATGTTCCCAGTACCTATGTTCCCAGTGCCTATGTTCCCAGTACCTATGTTCCCAGTACCCATGTTCCCAGTGCCTATGTTCCCAGTACCTATGTTCCCATTACCTATGTTCCCAGTACCCATGTTCCCAGTACATATGTTCCCAGTACCCATGTTCCCAGTACATATGTTCCCAGTACCCATGTTCCAGTACCTATGTTCCCAGTACCCATGTTCCACTACCTATTTTCCCAGTACCCATTGTTCCCAGTACCTATGTTCCCAGTACCTATGTTCCCAGTACCCATGTTCCCAGTACATATGTTCCAGTACCTATGTTCCCAGTACATATGTTCCCAGTACCCATGTTCCCAGTACCTATGTTCCAGTATCCATGTTCCCAGTACATATTTTCCCAGTACCCATGTTCCCAGTACCTATGTTCCAGTACCCATGTTCCCAGTGCCTATGTCCCAGTACCTATGTTCCCAGTGCATATGTTCCCATTACCTATGTTCCCAGTACCCATGTTCCCAGTACCATGTTCCTAGTACATATGTTCCCAGTACCATATGTTCCCAGTACCCATGTTCCCAGTACATATGTTCCCAGTACATATGTTCCCAGTACCCATGTTCCCAGTGCCTATGTTCCAGTGCCTATGTTCCCATTACCTATGTTCCCAGTACCCATGTTCCCAGAACCCATGTTCCCAGTACATATGTTCCCAGTACATATGTTCCCAGTACCCATGTTCCCAGTACCTATGTTCCCAGTGCCTATGTTCCCATTACCTATGTTCCCAGTACCCATGTTCCCAGTGCCTATGTTCCCAGTACCTATGTTCCCAGTACCCATGTTCCCAGTACCCATGTTCTCAGTACCCATGTTCCCAGTACCCATGTTCCCAGTACATATGTTCCCAGTACCCATGTTCTCAGTACCCATGTTCCCAGTACCCATGTTCTCAGTACCCATGTTCTCAGTACCCATGTTCCCAGTACATATGTTCCCAGTACATATGTTCCCAGTACCCATGTTCCCAGTGCCTATGTTCCCAGTACCTATGTTCCCAGTACCCATGTTCCCAGTACCTATGTTCCCAGTACCCATGTTCCCAGTACCCATGTTCCCAGTACCTATGTTCCCAGTACCCATGTTCCCAGTGCCTATGTTCCCAGTGCCTATGTTCATAGTACCCATGTTCCCAGTACCCATGTTCCCAGTACCTATGTTCCCAGTACATATGTTCCCAGTACCCATGTTCCCAGTACCTATGTTCCCAGTACCTATGTCCCCAGTACCTATGTTCCCAGTACCTATGTTCCCAGTACCCATCTTCCCAGTACCCATGTTCCCAGTACCTATGTTCCCAGTACATATGTTCCCAGTACCTATGTTCCCAGTACATATGTTCCCAGTACCCATGTTCCCAGTACCCATGTTCCCAGTACCTATGTTCCCAGTACATATGTTCCCAGTACCCATGTTCCCAGTACCCATGTTCCCAGTACATATGTTCCCAGTACCCATGTTCCCACTACCCATGTTCCCAGTACATATGTTCCCAGTACATATGTTCCCAGTACCCATGTTCCCAGTGCCTATGTTCCCAGTGCCTATGTTCCCAGTACCCATGTTCCCAGTACCCATGTTCCCAGTACATATGTTCCCAGTACCCATGTTCTCAGTACCCATGTTCCCAGTACATATGTTCCCAGTACATATGTTCCCAGTACCCATGTTCCCAGTACCTATGTTCCCAGTACCCATGTTCCCAGTGCCTATGTTCCCAGTACCTATGTTCCCAGTACCCATGTTCCCAGTGCCTATGTTCCCAGTGCCTATGTTCATAGTACCCATGTTCCCAGTACCCATGTTCCCAGTACATATGTTCCCAGTACATATGTTCCCAGTACCCATGTTCCCACTACCCATGTTCCCAGTACATATGTTCCCAGTACCCATGTTCCCAGTGCCTATGTTCCCAGTACATATGTTCCCAGTACATATGTTCCCAGTACCCATGTTCCCAGTACATATGTTCCCAGTACCCATGTTCTCAGTACCCATGTTCCCAGTACATATGTTCCCAGTACATATGTTCCCAGTACCCATGTTCTCAGTACCCATGTTCCCAGTACATATGTTCCCAGTACCCATGTTCCCAGTACATATGTTCCCAGTACCCATGTTCTCAGTACCCATGTTCCCAGTACATATGTTCCCAGTACCCATGTTCTCAGTACCCATGTTCCCAGTACATATGTTCCCAGTACATATGTTCCCAGTACCCATGTTCTCAGTACCCATGTTCCCAGTACATATGTTCCCAGTACATATGTTCCCAGTACCCATGTTCTCAGTACCCATGTTCCCAGTACCCATGTTCCCAGTACATATGTTCCCAGTACCCATGTTCTCAGTACCCATGTTCCCAGTACATATGTTCCCAGTACCCATGTTCTCAGTACCCATGTTCCCAGTACATATGTTCCCAGTACCCATGTTCCCAGTACCTATGTTCCCAGTACCCATGTTCCCAGTGCCTATGTTCCCAGTACCTATGTTCCCAGTACCCATGTTCCCAGTACCTATGTTCCCAGTACCCATGTTCCCAGTACCTATGTTCCCAGTACCCATGTTCCCAGTGCCTATGTTCCCAGTGCCTATGTTCATAGTACCCATGTTCCCAGTACCCATGTTCCCAGTGCCTATGTTCCCAGTACCCATGTTCCCAGTACCCATGTTCCCAGTACCCATGTTCCCAGTGCCTATGTTCCCAGTACCCATGTTCCCAGTAGCCATGTTCCCAGTGCCTATGTTCCCAGTACCCATGTTCCCAGTACCCATGTTCCCAGTGCCTATGTTCATAGTACCCATGTTCCCAGTACCCATGTTCCCAGTACCCATGTTCCCAGTACCTATGTTCCCAGTACCCATGTTCCCAGTACCTATGTTCCAGTACCCATGTTCCCAGTACCCATGTTCCCAGTACCTATGTTCCCAGTACCCATGTTCCCAGTGCCTATGTTCCCAGTGCCTATGTTCATAGTACCCATGTTCCCAGTACCCATGTTCCCAGTACCCATGTTCCCAGTACCTATGTTCCCAGTGCCTATGTTCCCAGTACCCATGTTCCCAGTGCCTATGTTCCCAGTGCCTATGTTCATAGTACCCATGTTCCCAGTACCCATGTTCCCAGTACCCATGTTCCCAGTACCTATGTTCCCAGTACCCATGTTCCCAGTACCCATGTTCCCAGTACCTATGTTCCCAGTACCCATGTTCCCAGTGCCTATGTTCCCAGTGCCTATGTTCATAGTACCCATGTTCCCAGTACCCATGTTCCCAGTACCTATGTTCCCAGTACCCATGTTCCCAGTACCTATGTTCCCAGTACCCATGTTCCCAGTACATATGTTCCCAGTACCTATGTTCCCAGTACCCATGTTCCCAGTGCCTATGTTCATAGTACCCATGTTCCCAGTACCCATGTTCCCAGTGCCTATGTTCCCAGTACCCATGTTCCCAGTACCCATGTTCCCAGTACCCATGTTCCCAGTACCCATGTTCCCAGTGCCTATGTTCCCAGTACCCATGTTCCCAGTACCCATGTTCCCAGTACCTATGTTCCCAGTACCCATGTTCCCAGTACCCATGTTCCCAGTACCTATGTTCCCAGTACCCATGTTCCCAGTGCCTATGTTCCCAGTGCCTATGTTCATAGTACCCATGTTCCCAGTACCCATGTTCCCAGTACCTATGTTCCCAGTACCCATGTTCCCAGTACCTATGTTCCCAGTACCCATGTTCCCAGTACATATGTTCCCAGTACCTATGTTCCCAGTACCCATGTTCCCAGTGCCTATGTTCCCAGTGCCTATGTTCATAGTACCCATGTTCCCAGTACCCATGTTCCCAGTACCCATGTTCCCAGTGCCTATGTTCCCAGTACCCATGTTCCCAGTACCCATGTTCCCAGTGCCTATGTTCCCAGTACCCATGTTCCCAGTACCCATGTTCCCAGTGCCTATGTTCCCAGTACCCATGTTCCCAGTACCCATGTTCCCAGTACCCATGTTCCCAGTGCCTATGTTCATAGTACCCATGTTCCCAGTACCCATGTTCCCAGTACCTATGTTCCCAGTACCCATGTTCCCAGTACCTATGTTCCCAGTACCCATGTTCCCAGTACCCATGTTCCCAGTACCTATGTTCCCAGTACCCATGTTCCCAGTGCCTATGTTCCCAGTGCCTATGTTCCCAGTACCCATGTTCCCAGTACCTATGTTCCCAGTACCCATGTTCCCAGTACCTATGTTCCCAGTACCCATGTTCCCAGTGCCTATGTTCCCAGTGCCTATGTTCATAGTACCCATGTTCCCAGTACCCATGTTCCCAGTACCCATGTTCCCAGTACCCATGTTCCCAGTACCTATGTTCCCAGTACCCATGTTCCCAGTACCCATGTTCCCAGTACCCATGTTCCCAGTACCTATGTTCCCAGTACCCATGTTCCCAGTACCCATGTTCCCAGTACCTATGTTCCCAGTACCCATGTTCCCAGTGCCTATGTTCCCAGTGCCTATGTTCATAGTACCCATGTTCCCAGTACCCATGTTCCCAGTACCTATGTTCCCAGTACCCATGTTCCCAGTACCTATGTTCCCAGTACCCATGTTCCCAGTGCCTATGTTCCCAGTACCCATGTTCCCAGTACCCATGTTCCCAGTACCCATGTTCCCAGTGCCTATGTTCCCAGTACCCATGTTCCCAGTACCCATGTTCCCAGTACCTATGTTCCCAGTACCCATGTTCCCAGTACCCATGTTCCCAGTACCTATGTTCCCAGTACCCATGTTCCCAGTGCCTATGTTCCCAGTGCCTATGTTCATAGTACCCATGTTCCCAGTACCCATGTTCCCAGTACCTATGTTCCCAGTACCCATGTTCCCAGTACCTATGTTCCCAGTACCCATGTTCCCAGTACATATGTTCCCAGTACCTATGTTCCCAGTACCCATGTTCCCAGTGCCTATGTTCCCAGTGCCTATGTTCATAGTACCCATGTTCCCAGTACCCATGTTCCCAGTGCCTATGTTCCCAGTACCCATGTTCCCAGTACCCATGTTCCCAGTACCCATGTTCCCAGTACCCATGTTCCCAGTGCCTATGTTCCCAGTACCCATGTTCCCAGTACCCATGTTCTCAGTACCCATGTTCCCAGTACCCATGTTCCCAGTACCCATGTTCCCAGTACATATGTTCCCAGTACCTATGTTCCCAGTACCCATGTTCCCAGTGCCTATGTTCCCAGTGCCTATGTTCATAGTACCCATGTTCCCAGTACCCATGTTCCCAGTACCCATGTTCCCAGTGCCTATGTTCCCAGTACCCATGTTCCCAGTGCCTATGTTCCCAGTACCCATGTTCCCAGTACCCATGTTCCCAGTACCTATGTTCCCAGTGCCTATGTTCATAGTACCCATGTTCCCAGTACCTATGTTCCCAGTGCCTATGTTCCCAGTACCCATGTTCCCAGTGCCTATGTTCCCAGTACCCATGTTCCCAGTACCCATGTTCCCAGTACCCATGTTCCCAGTGCCTATGTTCCCAGTACCCATGTTCCCAGTACCCATGTTCCCAGTACCTATGTTCCCAGTGCCTATGTTCCCAGTACCTATGTTCCCAGTGCCTATGTTCATAGTACCCATGTTCCCAGTACCCATGTTCCCAGTACCTATGTTCCCAGTACCCATGTTCCCAGTACCTATGTTCCCAGTACCCATGTTCCCAGTACATATGTTCCCAGTACCTATGTTCCCAGTACCCATGTTCCCAGTGCCTATGTTCCCAGTGCCTATGTTCATAGTACCCATGTTCCCAGTACCCATGTTCCCAGTGCCTATGTTCCCAGTACCCATGTTCCCAGTACCCATGTTCCCAGTACCCATGTTCCCAGTACCCATGTTCCCAGTGCCTATGTTCCCAGTACCCATGTTCCCAGTACCCATGTTCTCAGTACCCATGTTCCCAGTACCCATGTTCCCAGTACCCATGTTCCCAGTACATATGTTCCCAGTACCTATGTTCCCAGTACCCATGTTCCCAGTGCCTATGTTCCCAGTGCCTATGTTCATAGTACCCATGTTCCCAGTACCCATGTTCCCAGTACCCATGTTCCCAGTGCCTATGTTCCCAGTACCCATGTTCCCAGTGCCTATGTTCCCAGTACCCATGTTCCCAGTACCCATGTTCCCAGTACCTATGTTCCCAGTGCCTATGTTCATAGTACCCATGTTCCCAGTACCTATGTTCCCAGTGCCTATGTTCCCAGTACCCATGTTCCCAGTGCCTATGTTCCCAGTACCCATGTTCCCAGTACCCATGTTCCCAGTACCCATGTTCCCAGTGCCTATGTTCCCAGTACCCATGTTCCCAGTACCCATGTTCCCAGTACCTATGTTCCCAGTGCCTATGTTCCCAGTACCCATGTTCCCAGTACCCATGTTCCCAGTGCCTATGTTCATAGTACCCATGTTCCCAGTACCCATGTTCCCAGTACCCATGTTCCCAGTACCTATGTTCCCAGTACCCATGTTCCCAGTACCCATGTTCCCAGTGCCTATGTTCATAGTACCCATGTTCCCAGTACCCATGTTCCCAGTACCCATGTTCCCATTGCCTATGTTCCCAGTACCCATGTTCCCAGTACCCATGTTCCCAGTACCTATGTTCCCTGGTTAACCCTAACCCTACACAGGTGCTGGGGAACATAAGTATGCTCTGAATCCAAGTAGGAAAAAGTGAGACTGTTGACTTTTGTTTGACTTCTTGACAGTTAAACATGTGTGGGCTTTAGGAGGATCTGATGCAGAAATGGAATCTAATTTGAAAATACTGTGTTTTTGTTGCTATAGAATGAGTTCATATAGAATGGGTCACTGTCCACCATCTTGTTCGAACATATTTTGTTTATTTATTTCTGTGACGTCCAGTGTTGTGGTGGATTTCTGTCACTGGGTTTGACTTTGGATCAGAGTTATGATCCTGTCGCCTATGAAACCCACAACAGACGGAAGTGTTTGGTTTTTTTTGGCCACCATAAGGGAATGTGAAGGCAGAGTGGTGCAGTGTGCAGCTCTACCACTAGATGTCCCTAAACATCACACACGGAACCTTTACAGACTGACTTGTGACCCGTCCTGAGTCGTTACCGTCAGTGTTTGGAGCTGTTCTCCACCTGCTCTGATCAAAACTCCTCCTTCCACCGAGGGATCTGAAAAGCTGCTGTCAGTGTTTCCAGCTTTGTCTTCACACACTCTGGTGACAACCTCCTACGAGAAGTTAATCACAGATGATCGTCATCTGTGTGAGGAGGTTGAGAATAATAAAGTGATTTCAGCCGGTCCACAGATTCAAGCAGGGCAGGTTCCACATTCAGACCAGTTGATGTCCAGTGGTCAGACCAGTAAAATAACAACACAATGACCTGCAAATAATGACAACTTCACATTTTTTTTCTCGTTGTTTTGGTTTGAAACCCCCCCCCCCATTAAATTATGAAAATATTACATCTACAAACTATTGAAACAAAAACTACAAGTGGTTCCAGGCACAACAAGCCCGCCCCTCACATGTATTATAGTTTATTTTGGCATCGATCCAACTGATGTCATCATGTCGGTGCATGTGCTGATGTCAGCGTATCTGTATATGTGGCAAGTCTGAAGTAAATTGAAACAAAATTGATGTTTTCGTAGACGTGAAATTTCACCCATTTTAAGTAAATGGGGGAAAAAAAAGAATTAAAAAAATCATTAAAAATGTGAACTTTGACCAGCTTTCCCCAAAATGTAATGACATCTATTCTGGGTCACTGGCAATCTAAAAACCAAATCTGGTATGAATTCAACCAGTAGTTTTTCTGCTACAGTGTAAACAAACAAAGAAACAAACTGAACCCAAAACAATAGCCCTTCACATTCACATTTTATTGTTAAAGGATAGTTACTATTTTCATAATTTCATGTTATTTTTTGTACTGAAAGAGAAAAGTTTGGAGTTGTTATTATTAATATGTTGTTCTGCTATTATTTGACTTTAGTTCACATGGTCCTGCATGTGGAACCTGAACTAAAACCAGCTGGACATCCTTGATGGCTCATATCTGCAGTGTCATTTTTGCACATTGGAAATTCATCCTGAGGCTGGACTGGACTCTATGGGGGGCCGGTTTTGGCCACCCCTGGATTAGACAGACCTGGGTGGCGGAGCAGACTCTGGTGGACTCAGAGGGACCGGCCTGGGTCTGGGTTACCTCCCCTCACCCTCACCGTCACCCTGGGCTGGGTGGTGGTTTGTGTTCCTGTGGTTTGATGTTTGACTCCATGCTGTCACACATCAGACGTGACCGATGTCGATGCAGTTCTCTGATGTTCATCGACCGCCATCGTCCTGTCCAACACGATCCACCCAGCAGGTCTGTCCTGGACCACAGGGAGCCCCCATGGAGGTTCAGAAGGAACTCAGCCAATAAAGGCCCCAGTGTATTAACCCCTTAAGCGCCAAAGTAGCAAAACTTTGCGACAAGCAACAGAACTGACTGAAACAGACCATAGTTCCAGATAGAGTTACCAAATCTTGTTCCCACCTCCCACCAGTAGATGGCAGACATGTGCTCCTTCAGTCCTAACACCATTTCAGGGCATGTTTCTATTCAAAGTGAAGAAGAAAATACAGTTTAAATGCGTGGTCCTGAGCTGGTTTAGTAAATAAGTAAAGTTTATTTAGTTTTAGTTTGAATAGATAAGGACAGATTTGGCTACTCTGCTGTTTGGATAAAAAAAATGTTAAAACTTATTGCATTTTACTTTCTACTGATGTTTAAGTTTATTAATTTTAATAAGATGACCAAAAACAAAAAACACAAAGAAAACTTCCATGTAAATACGTACAAAGTTCAATTTTACTGTGCAATCCAATATGGCTGCCACCCTGTGACATCACAATATGCAAATTAAATGAGAAAATTTACTCCCTTCATAAACTTTGGGTCATGTCTAATATTTTTCTCATTTACTTTATGACTGTTTTTAACCACTTCCAAGACACAGCTTTTTGAAATCATTCATTCATTCATTCATTCAACTCCACAGGTCCATCTTCAACCCTATTTCTGACTAATGACACCAGAAAGGTGGTTTGGAGCGCTGGCCCTTTAAATGCTCATGACCCCGCCCCCTTCCAGGTTTTGGACCGTGCTTTCTGTCCCGTTCAGCCACTTGTGTTCGTTAATACAACCAACAACCGGACATCTGAGGTAATCTGCTCCAAGTTTGGACGTTTTCAGTTTTTACTACAACCGCTGCTGCTGACAAAGCATTACGTTGAACTCAGAGAAATGTTCGTTGACAGTTTTGACCTTATATGTGCAAATGTGGTGATGTGACTAGTTATAAAATATAACAAATTAAGAAGGAACTAAAACAGGTTGTAGAAGTCCACTGGATTTGTGCTGGATTGAATATAGATGGTGTAAGTGACGTGGGTGTATGAAGGAACAGATCAGTCAGAACAAACAGGTCCAGGGTCTTTTTAGTCAGCTCCAACACACACTACAGTCCAACTCCACTCCCTGTTTTTCCACTTATCTCCTACCCCCCCCCCCCCCCCCCCCCCCCCCCCAGCAGAATCTCATAACAAAATATCTACTTAATATTACTGTAAACTTCTATATGTAAACATCAGACAGTAATTATGTACGAACACACTGAAACCATGTCTGTGTGATACTGTCATGAACATGTCTTTACTATTACTGTACTTATGTTTACAACTAGGGATGGGAATCAATAAAAATTTAATGATTCTGATTCCATTATTGATTTTGCTTATTGATCCGATTCCTTGTTGATTCTCTCATTGATTCTTTTATCAGTTCTCTTTGGGTGAAGGAATAAAAGAGTCCAAACAGGTGTGTTTGCATTAGCTGTCTGTTATATTTCCATCTGCACAGAAAATAGAACATATACAGTATGAACTAATGATAAGAACAGATGATACCGGCCGGATGGGGGGGGGGGGGTGCAGTGAAAGTGAAATTTAAGACACTTTATTAATTCCTCTATTGTCGCATGGAACCGGTTCCACTCGGCTCGTCTCCTGTTGTTATGCACCTCATTTCCTTTCCCCTACCTTCAGAAACTTGTATTTGAGGGGGTACCACGTTTGTGCCCGCACCGGAACCAGAACTGGGCCCAGATGATGGCCTGGTGTTCACTCTGCCGCTACATTCACAAGCACCGCTGAGTAGAGAATCACATACGTGACATTCCTGTAAATGATTCACATGTGGACGAATGTTTGAGGGATTCCACCTTTAGAAGAAATGAAAGCTTTGACAGAGTTCAGCTGGACCTGGTGTGGTCTGTTTAGACCTGCTGTGGTCTGTTTGGACCTGGTGTGGTCTGTTTGGACCTGGTGTGGTCTGTTTGGACCTGGTGTGGTCTGTTTGGACCTGGTGTGGTCTGTTTGGGCCTGCTGTGGTCTGTGTGGACCTGGTGTGGTCTGTTTAGACCTGGTGTGGTCTGTTTAGACCTGGTGTGGTCTGTTTGGACCTGGTGTGGTCTGCTTAGACCTGGTCTGGTCTGTTTGGACCTGGTGTGGTCTGTTTGGACCTGGTGTGGTCTGCTTAGACCTGGTGTGGTCTGTTTGGACCTGGTGTGGTCTGCTTAGACCTGGTCTGGTCTGTTTGGACCTGGTGTGGTCTGTTTAGACCTGGTGTGGTCTGTTTAGACCTGGTGTGGTCTGCTTAGACCTGGTCTGGTCTGTTTGGACCTGGTGTGGTCTGTTTGGACCTGGTGTGGTCTGTTTAGACCTGGTGTGGTCTGTTTAGACCTGGTGTGGTCTGTTTGGACCTGGTGTGGTCTGTTTAGACCTGGTGTGGTCTGTTTGGACCTGGTGTGGTCTGTTTGGACCTGGTGTGGTCTGTTTGGACCTGGTGTGGTCTGCTTAGACCTGGTGTGGTCTGTTTGGACCTGGTCTGGTCTGTTTGGACCTGGTGTGGTCTGTTTGGACCTGGTGTGGTCTGTTTAGACCTGGTGTGGTCTGTTTGGACCTGGTCTGGTCTGTTTGGACCTGGTGTAGTCTGTTTGGACCTGGTGTGGTCTGTTTAGACCTGGTCTGGTCTGTTTAGACCTGGTGTGGTCTGTTTGGACCTGGTGTGGTCTGTTTAGACCTGGTGTGGTCTGTTTGGACCTGGTGTGGTCTGTTTAGACCTGGTGTGGTCTGTTTGGACCTGGTGTGGTCTGTTTAGACCTGGTGTGGTCTGCTTAGACCTGGTGTGGTCTGTTTGGACCTGGTGTGGTCTGTTTAGACCTGGTGTGGTCTGTTTGGACCTGGTGTGGTCTGCTTAGACCTGGTCTGGTCTGTTTGGACCTGGTGTGGTCTGTTTAGACCTGGTGTGGTCTGCTTAGACCTGGTCTGGTCTGTTTGGACCTGGTGTGGTCTGTTTGGACCTGGTGTGGTCTGTTTAGACCTGGTGTGGTCTGTTTGGACCTGGTGTGGTCTGCTTAGACCTGGTGTGGTCTGTTTAGACCTGGTGTGGTCTGTTTGGACCTGGTGTGGTCTGCTTAGACCTGGTGTGGTCTGTTTAGACCTGGTGTGGTCTGTTTAGACCTGGTGTGGTCTGCTTAGACCTGGTGTGGTCTGTTTAGACCTGGTGTGGTCTGTTTGGACCTGGTGTGGTCTGTTTGGACCTGGTCTGGTCTGTTTGGACCTGGTGTGGTCTGTTTGGACCTGGTGTGGTCTGTTTAGACCTGGTGTGGTCTGTTTGGACCTGGTCTGGTCTGTTTGGACCTGGTGTAGTCTGTTTGGACCTGGTGTGGTCTGTTTAGACCTGGTCTGGTCTGTTTAGACCTGGTGTGGTCTGTTTGGACCTGGTGTGGTCTGTTTAGACCTGGTGTGGTCTGTTTGGACCTGGTGTGGTCTGTTTAGACCTGGTGTGGTCTGTTTGGACCTGGTGTGGTCTGTTTAGACCTGGTGTGGTCTGCTTAGACCTGGTGTGGTCTGTTTGGACCTGGTGTGGTCTGTTTAGACCTGGTGTGGTCTGTTTAGACCTGGTGTGGTCTGTTTGGACCTGGTCTGGTCTGTTTGGACCTGGTGTAGTCTGTTTGGACCTGGTGTGGTCTGTTTAGACCTGGTCTGGTCTGTTTAGACCTGGTGTGGTCTGTTTGGACCTGGTGTGGTCTGTTTAGACCTGGTGTGGTCTGTTTGGACCTGGTGTGGTCTGTTTAGACCTGGTGTGGTCTGTTTGGACCTGGTGTGGTCTGTTTAGACCTGGTGTGGTCTGCTTAGACCTGGTGTGGTCTGTTTGGACCTGGTGTGGGTCTGTTTAGACCTGGTGTGGTCTGTTTGGACCTGGTGTGGTCTGTTTAGACCTGGTGTGGTCTGTTTGGACCTGGTGTGGTCTGTTTGGACCTGGTCTGGTCTGTTTGGACCTGGTGTGGTCTGTTTAGACCTGGTGTGGTCTGCTTAGACCTGGTCTGGTCTGTTTGGACCTGGTGTGGTCTGTTTGGACCTGGTGTGGTCTGTTTAGACCTGGTGTGGTCTGTTTGGACCTGGTGTGGTCTGCTTAGACCTGGTGTGGTCTGTTTAGACCTGGTGTGGTCTGTTTGGACCTGGTGTGGTCTGTTTGGACCTGGTGTGGTCTGCTTAGACCTGGTGTGGTCTGTTTGGACCTGGTCTGGTCTGTTTGGACCTGGTGTGGTCTGTTTGGACCTGGTGTGGTCTGTTTGGACCTGGTGTGGTCTGTTTGGACCTGGTGTGGTCTGCTTAGACCTGGTCTGGTCTGTTTGGACCTGGTGTGGTCTGTTTGGACATGGTGTGGTCTGCTTAGACCTGGTGTGGTCTGTTTGGACCTGGTGTGGTCTGCTTAGACCTGGTCTGGTCTGTTTGGACCTGGTGTGGTCTGTTTGGACCTGGTGTGGTCTGCTTAGACCTGGTGTGGTCTGTTTGGACCTGGTGTGGTCTGCTTAGACCTGGTCTGGTCTGTTTGGACCTGGTGTGGTCTGTTTAGACCTGGTGTGGTCTGTTTAGACCTGGTGTGGTCTGCTTAGACCTGGTCTGGTCTGTTTGGACCTGGTGTGGTCTGTTTGGACCTGGTGTGGTCTGTTTAGACCTGGTGTGGTCTGTTTGGACCTGGTGTGGTCTGGTTAGACCTGGTGTGGTCTGTTTGGACCTGGTCTGTTTGGACCTGGTGTGGTCTGTTTGGACCTGGTGTGGTCTGTTTGGACCTGGTGTGGTCTGTTTGGACCTGGTCTGTTTGGACCTGGTGTGGTCTGTTTAGACCTGGTGTGGTCTGTTTGGACCTGGTCTGGTCTGTTTGGACCTGGTGTAGTCTGTTTAGACCTGGTGTGGTCTGTTTGGACCTGGTGTGGTCTGTTTGGACCTGGTGTGGTCTGTTTGGACCTGGTGTGGTCTGGTTAGACCTGGTGTGGTCTGTTTGGACCTGGTGTGGTCTGTTTAGACCTGCTGTGGTCTGTTTGGACCTGGTGTGGTCTGTTTGGACCTGGTGTGGTCTGTTTAGACCTGCTGTGGTCTGTTTGGACCTGGTGTGGTCTGTTTGGACCTGGTGTGGTCTGTTTGGACCTGGTCTGGTCTGTTTAGACCTGGTGTGGTCTGTTTGGACCTGGTGTGGTCTGTTTGGACCTGGTGTGGTCTGTTTAGACCTGGTGTGGTCTGTTTGGACCTGGTCTGTTTGGACCTGGTGTGGTCTGTTTGGACCTGGTGTGGTCTGTTTAGACCTGCTGTGGTCTGTTTAGACCTGCTGTGGTCTGTTTAGACCTGCTGTGGTCTGTTTGGACCTGGTGTGGTCTGTTTGGACCTGGTGTGGCCTGGTTAGACCTGGTGTGGTCTGTTTGGACCTGGTGTGGTCTGTTTGGACCTGGTCTGGTCTGTTTAGACCTGGTGTGGTCTGTGTGGACCTGGTCTGTTTAGACCTGGTGTGGTCTGTTTGGACCTGGTCTGTTTGGACCTGGTCTGTTTGGACCTGGTCTGTTTGGACCTGGTGTGGTCTGCTTAGACCTGGTGTGGTCTGTTTAGACCTGGTGTGGTCTGTTTGGACCTGGTGTGGTCTGTGTGGACCTGGTCTGGTCTGTTTAGACCTGGTGTGGTCTGTTTGGACCTGGTCTGTTTGGACCTGGTGTGGTCTGTTTGGACCTGGTGTGGTCTGTTTGGACCTGGTCTGTTTGGACCTGGTCTGTTTGGACCTGGTCTGTTTGGACCTGGTCTGTTTGGACCTGGTGTGGTCTGTTTAGTCCGTTTCTGCCTTAACTCCATGTTGTCTTCGTTCTGACCAGAACAATGCAGCGTAGGTGTGACATCATCGCACATGTGCAACGAATCGTTAAGCAGAATTGTTAAGCAGGCAAACGATTCCAAGGAATCGAGCTCCTGGGATCCGGTTCTCAAAAAGAAGCGGTTGTCGATTCCCATCCCTACTCACAGCAGAACATGTGCTTATCAGAAGCATTTCCCAGGTTCACTCTTACAAAAGCTTTGCAGCAGCTGGAGGGTTCAAATTCAAACTGTACCAGGTCTTAGGCTCCAAATACACACAGAAATGAAGGCCAGACTAATAACCGTGGGTTCAGACAAATGTGAGCCTTTAAACCCTGGTCCAGTAACTTCTGTCCCACGTCCCACACTGTAACCGGCCGCTCCCTGATGCTGCGTGGTGATGGGTGTGATGTGTTCAGTGAGACGCTGCGGCTGGAGGCCTGGCAGGGTCTGGCTCATATGTGGGAGTTTAGTTTGAACATGTGAAAAGAGCAACAGCTGATACACTTATTGATTAAGGCATCGATCGGCGGCCTGCTGCTGCTGCTGCTGCTGCTGCTGCTGCGCTCAAAGTTTGAGGTGTGAATGTTAATTACAAAATGCAGGCAGCGATTCGAATCCATCAGGCTTATGTAACGCTGTGACTTCCTGGGGTCAGGATCCACCTACACTGCAGCTATCTGACAACACGCAGCATTTAGACAACTACTTGAGGTGGAAACACATAAATCTCTCCATATATGCACTGACAAGGGTGACTGGATGTTGTATCCATGGCTACCTCCTCACGTAATCTGTATTATTTTTATCACAAAGCCTTTGCTTTTTTTCCTCCCGAGCCTCCTGCGATCATATACACAGATTCTGTTTTCTATGTGAGGAACACCAGCGGCTTCCAGCTCGAATTCAGCACCAAACACTTTAGAGGACTGGGGGCATTTTAGCAGATTTTCTCCACTTATTGTCTCTGAGGTGTGAACACAAACCACCGCTGATCCAGACGCAACGTACACCGACCTGCGCGAACAACGCCAAGTTTTAGTTTCCCCGGCAACAGCCCGTCGGCCCGTTAGGTCGAGCCGCCCCTCTGGAGTGAAAACAGTGGGAACGACGCCGTTAAAGTTCGACCCAGTGAAATGTCAGACCTGATCCTCCACGTAAGATGCGGAGTAAATCATAGCTTATGAGCTGAATTACAGGCTCACAGGCTGCGATTAAACACATAAACGCTGCGTTTAGTTGGTGGAAAAAAACCTGCAATTTATGGATGAAATCCACTCAACACAGCGTCTCCTTTTATGAGATCATCCAGAGTCTTCAGACTGAGGCTGATGTTCCCTGAACTCGGACTGGGATGCACAGTTGGTTGCAGAGGTGTAGAGTAAAATGCAACAAAAGGTCAAATATGGCAGACTAGCACATTGAGCCATGGGGTGTTGAGCTGAATTCTGCTCCCTGCCGAAACCAGCTCCCCTTACCGAAGTCAGCCATGAAGTGGACAAAGGTCACCACGTTCACCCTGTCACTCCACAACAGCTCCAAATGTGAGCGGCTGAAGCCTTTGGCTTCATAAGCTTATTCTGATGGAGGACGCAGTTTTCAGCAGGACCTGCTGCTGAATTCCACTCCCTAGCACAGTTCTGTCCAAGTCCTGTTAGTTCAGTTCCACATTCAGCCCAGTCTGATCTGCAGGGGGCCGGACCGGTCAAATAAGAACAGTGAAAAAATCAAACTAAATTATGATCATGTTAACATCTACAAAAATCTGAATAACATGAACAACTGGAAACGTCCTAAGAAAAACAAGAGCAACGTTAACAATATTCTGCCTCAGATTATTAGTTTATCATTTACACATGTGCAGTACAACTGACATTTCAATTACAAACGCACCAAACATTTAATAACAGGCAGAATATTGATAAAACTACATTTACTTCTCTGAAGACATTTCAGGTTTTTCACATTTTTTGTAAAATAACAGTTTTTTAATATAAACATTTTTCATGTAACTTTACTTTTTTTTTTACCCTAAAACAAAGATAAAATTTGCTGTTTTCATTATTTCTAGGTTTAATATGATCGTATTTTACTGGTTCTGACCCACTGCAGATCTAATCGGTCTGTGTGTAGAATCTGAAGTTAAATGATTTTGACATCCTCGACTGTTAATGTCTTCAGTGTAATTTTTGTATTTCACAAATCCATCCTACAGGACCAGACTGGACCCTTTGGTGGGCTGGATTTGGCCCCGGGACCACATGTTTGATACCTGTGCCCTAGCAGAATAGTTTTCGTCAGTATCTGTTTTTATCGTCATATATTTTGTGAGTTGTAGATGTAAGATTGAACTTCAGAAAGTGTCATATATTTTACAGTTTGCACATTCTAGAATAGAAGACAATTGTATTTAGTCAGTAGTAGTTTTGTCACACAGGTACAGGGTGGAATTTGTTGGGGGGGATTGGGGGGCATCCACCCCCCTCTGGTTTTCCATCCCTACTTCTGCTCAATGAAGGGGGGGGGGGGGGGGGGGGGGGGTGGGGGGCACGACCAACCAATGTAAGTCCCATCAGGTTGTGTCAGTTTTCTTCCACATATATCCTCCATCACTGACACTAATGTTCAGCTGAACCCAACTGTCACAGTCTCACAATTCATGAACATCCTCATGCACTGGGCTGTCGTAAAGGGGGGGGGGGGTGTAAATGTGACAAATTCCTGGGGTCCAGCATGTGGTGGTCCACAGGGTAGAAGGTGTGAAAATGTAAGATCTGCTGTCTAATAGTGGAATAGAACCTGAGAGCTGGATGTTGAACTTATGTAAAGTTAGACTTTGTTTCACGCCAGCATTAGTTACATTAGTTATGGACCACACCCCCACGTATAGAACTGCTGCCCCCCCCCACGCTCCGAAAAAAACAGCCCCCCCCTGTTTTTCGGACAAATCGTATCCTGCACACGTAAACCTGCAGCACACACTGAAATGTGTCCTCTGCCCCAAAGTTTAACTGAAAAAAACACAGAACTGCAATATCTTACAATATTATGAATTACTTAATTGCTACACAGCTATGACGGCGTTAAGAGGTTGAATAAGTCTCAATTAATTTCATTCCCTACAGTCAGAAAAGAGAAAAAGTTGTACGTATTGTAGTTTATTTTGGCATCGATCCAGCTGATGTCATCATGTCTGTGCATGTGCTGATGTCAGCATATTAACTGCTTCTATATTTGTGCTAAGTTTGAAGGAAATTGAAACAAAATTGATGTTTTTATAGACATTTGAAATGTCACCCTTTATAAGTAAATGGGAAAAAAACAAGATTTGAAAAATTCTTTTAAAAATTGAACTTTGACCTACTTCTCCAAAATGTTATCAGATCTATTCTGGGTCACTGGGAATCTGTAAACCCACATTTGGTAGGAATTCAACCTATGGATTTGCTGCTAGAGTGTTAACAAACAAACAAACAAACAAACAAACAATAGCCCTGCCTCCCCTTCGGGGGGGCGTGGGTAAACCACATGCATTTCTAACAGTCTACAGTCGACTTAACACATTGAACTCCATCACTTGATCCCATGTATGAAATCCAAAAAGTACCATGCTTAAAAAAAATGAAGTACATAAGTCTTGATGTGACATGAACCCATTTCACATCCGTTTTTTTATGTATTTTATTTTTTATTTTACCTTTATTTAACCAGGAAAACCTCATTGAGATTAAAATCTCTTTTCCAAGAGTGTCCTGGCCAAGGCCAGCAGCAGTACATTATTACAGTTTTATCTTCCATCATCAGTTTGTTGGATTTTTCTAAATCTTGACCCTGAAATTTCACATATACTGATGATTTTTGTACTAATTTTGGGTTAAATTCATACCATAATGAACATTCCATCCAATCCTGTTGCAGAATCATATCCGATCCCTTCAGCTGGACCCATGACGTCCATGTGACTGGACCAGAGGCGCCTGATTGGCCGGACGTGGACCAGTTTATCCTGTAAATTATCCTCGTGTTCTAAACGTGATAAAAGCCGCTGCCTCAGTTGACGATGAAGAAATACAGCCTTTGGCAGAGGGGTCAAAGGTCAGGAGAGAATCCATACCAGGCGGCGTCGGTTACGACGGAGCATTGATTGTGTCACCTGCACTGGGAACCGGCTGTCACACAGCTGATGAACGAGCCCGCCCCCGCCCCCGCCCCCGCCCCCGCCCCCACCCCCACCCCCACCTTCTGGACCTCTGCTGAGGGGGCGGGGTTTGTAAAGGTCATGCCTCAGGGGTCAAGGTCAGTATTTACCACTTTACCTCAGGGACGCGAATCACAAAGCATCTGGAAGAAAACGTCACAAAATCCAGCACAGCAGACGATCTGAACATAAAGATGTGTATAAACGGTTGGAGGATTCGTCTCCATGGCAACCGCAGCTGAGACTCATGGGTATTGTAGTGTGATGACTCAGTGTTTATGGATGAACAAAACATCTAATATAGAGTCAAAATGGAATAGAGCTGCGCCAGAATCACTTTAACAGATGAAGACTGTGTCCATACTAAAGGACTCATGTCAGTATATTTATTATAGTCAACACCCCCACAGCCCCCCCCCCCCCCCCCCCCAGCCCCGCCCCCGAAGGGGAGGCAAGGGCTATTGTTTTTGGTTCGGGTTGTTTGTTTGTTTGTTTACACTGTAGCAGCAAAACTATTGGTTGAATTCAGACCAAAGTGGGTTTACAGATTCCCAGTGACCCAGAACAGATCTGATTACATTTTGGAGAAGTAGGTCAAAGTTTACATTTTTTACAAATGTAAAAAAAAATATTTCCCCCCATTTACTTATACTGGGCCAAATTTCAAACGTCTGTAGAAAGCAAGACTGTTCATTGAATTCATACAAAATTGGGTTTATAGATTCCCAGTGACACAGAACAGATGTCATTACATTTTGGGAAAAGTAGATTAAAGTTACATTTTTAATGATTTTTTAAAATATTTTTTTTCCTCTCCCATTTACTTATAATGGGTGAAATTTCAAATGTCTGTAGCAGCAAAACTATTGGTTGAATTCACAGCAGATTTGGTTTGTAGATTGTCAGTGAGCCAGAACAGATGTGATTACATTTTGGGGAAAGTTGGTCAAAGTCCAAACTTTTTATGAATTTTTAAAATCTTTTTTTCTCTTTCTCTCTTTTACTTCTAATGGGCAAAATTTCACATGTCTATAAAAACATCAATTATGTTTCAATTTACTCCAAACTTGCCACATATATATAGGAAATGGATATACTACCATCAGCACATGCATAGACATGATGACATCAGCTGGATCAATGCCCAAATAAACTACAGTTCATGCGAGGGGCGGGGTTTGTTTAGTCTGGAACTACTTGTTTTCTAGTACTTTGTCCTTGAGTTCTTTCACACAGATCATGAATGAATGTTGATTTTCTTTCCACCTTTTTATTCATAAAAAAGGAAATAAAAACAATGATATTATTATTATTATCATCCATTTATTTACTTCTTTATTTGATTATCATTACTCCTTTGTCTACATGTGTTTACATCATGGGCCCGTCCACAGTCATGTCTGTATGTAGGAATACGTGACATATATAATCTTTATTACTATTCTTGTTATTATTCTGCAAAAGCAGGATGGCCATGAAAAGCACTGATTTTACACAAATTACTTCTCTGTTTTGTATTGCATTGGAAAGTCTATATTTATATGATGATATACATGCAACACAGATTCACAAGTTACTTTTTTTTTTTCTGTGAGCAATAGTGACATCCCTTTGTTACAAAAAAATAACAGTGTACGTTGTATCCATGATGTCCTATGAAACATGTTGTGAGACTGTTCACAATAAAACATTTATTTAAAAAAAACAGACAATGAAGATAATGAAGGACAATGTGAAATGAATCAGTGTTGAAATTATTATTATTATTATTATTATTATTATTATTATTATTTCTACACATTCTCCCAATTACTAAAAAGTTAAAGAAAAGAGAAAATATGCTCAATGAGTCCCTTTTCCACCAACATTCCCAGGAATTTATTCCCCTGGTTCCTGGAGATCTGCCCTACCCCTCCAGTCCAGTGGGTGGCGGTAAGAGGACGCACGATGATGTCATAAACAGAGACCGACAAACCCACATCGCAAATAAAACCATGTGACCTGCACAGAAACGACACAGACGCCACTGGATTAAACATGGAGGGTGAATGGAAGCAGGGAACGCTGCAGGTGCGTTCCACCAATCAGAGTTCTTCAACACACAGCCCCGCCCCCAAGACTTCCCAGGTATCTGAAAAGTCCCACCCCCTACTAATCAGAGAAAGTTTTTTACTGGTTAAATAAATGGAAACATGAACACATCAGACCCACACAACTACAACACAATGCATGACGGTGTGTGTGTGTGTGTGTGTGTGTGTGTGTGTGTGTGTGTACAGGGTGGGGAAGCCAAATGTACACTGAACATGTAGTTGTTTTTTCTCAGCAGACACTACGTCAGTTGTTTTGAACCCAAACATATACTGATGTCATAATCATACCTAACACTATTATCCATACCTTTTCACAAACTTTTGCCCATATGAGTAATCAGGAAAGCAAACGTCAAAGAGTGTGTGATTTGCTGAATGCACTCGTCACACCAAAGGAGATTTCAGAAATAGTTGGAGTGTCCATAAAGACTGTTTCTAATGGAAAGAAGAGAATGACTATGAGCAAAACTATTACCAGAAAGTCTGGAAGATACTATTAAAGAAGAATGGGAGAAGTTGTCACCCCAATATTTGAGGAACACTTGCACAAGTTTCAGGAAGCGTGTGAAGGCAGTTATTGAGAAAGAAGGAGGACACATAGAATAAAAACATTTTCTATTATGGACATTTTCTTGTGGCAAATAAATTCTCATGACTTTCACTAAACTAACTGGTCATACACTGTCTTTCAATCCCTGCCTCAAAATATTGTACATTTTGCTTCCCCACCCTGTATATATGTGTGTATATATGTGTTGTGTGTCTGTGTGTTGTGTTTGTGTGTCAGTGCATATGTTTTTTGTCAGTCTGCATCTGTGTGTGTGTGTGTTGTGTGTTTGTGCATCTGTGTGTCTGCCTGTGTTGTGTAACTGTGTTGCATGTTTGTGTGTTCATCTGTATTATGCGTTTGTACATCAGTGTGTGTCTGTCTATGTTGTGCGTCTTCCACTGTTGTGTCTATCTGTGTTGTGTGTTTGTGCATCAGTGTGTGTCAGTATGTGTTGTGTGTTTGTGTGTGTCTGTGTTGTGTGTCTGTGTGTTGTGTGTTTGTGCATCTGTGTGTGTCTGTGTTTGTGCATCTGTATTGTGTGTCAGTATGTGATGTGTGTCTGTCTGTGTTGCGTGTTTGTGTGTCAGTGTGTCTGTCTGTGTTGTGTGATTGTGCGTCAGTGTGTGTCTGTGTGGGCGGGCTCTGGCCTTTGCCCCTCCCCTCCCACATCCTCCAGCTCTGCAGCAGCATTAACATGCAAACAGCAGCTGCAGCGCTGCACCCATCGCTCACTTCACACACACACACACACACACACACACACACACACACACACACACACACACACGCACACACACACACACACACACACACTGCATGGCTCAGTACAGTTCATATATCTCAACAGTAGGAAACAGTCCTTTGTAAATGTCAGTGTGGTTTGTTCTGTGACGATCCTCATTCATCCATTTAATTAATGCACAAATATTCCAATAACTGATCATTTAACTGAACTGTAAAGTCACAATTCCACGGCAGCTTCTGAAATATTTCAGATGTTTCAGATAATACTACACTAAATTAATGTGCTTATGTTGAGTTTTCAGGTTTTACTTTACAATTTATCATTATGCAGACATTTTAAGGTAAGATAAGATAAGATAAGATATACCTTTATTAGTCCCACAAGGGGAAATTCCAGGTTTACAGCAGCAAATTACAAAAGCACACAAGAGCAAAAGAAGTGCAAAATGAAAAATCAAAACAAATACAATGAAAAATAAAACAGCTCTCTACAGTTTACAGCTGTGCACATGCGGATCATGCCACAGGTTGGGTGGGGGTACGGTTTATAAGAACTCAGATATCTGCTTTTTACTGTTTATATTTTCATTCTGTGCATTGAAAATCTAAAACTGGCTTCAACACAACTGGACAGAACACTACCACACACACACTACTGTTGTGCACTTTTCCTCATATTCTTGTACTTGTTGAATCACCACCTTTACAGTCACAGCCAAAAGTTTAACCAGTCACACAAATAAACTCTGCATGAAAGGGGTTTATTTGACCATAAACGTCTTTCAAACATAAATAAAATATCATTGCTGTTTACTCTACAACAGAAACACATGGGGAAAAAAAAAAAAAGAAATAAAACCCCTGACCTGACCAGGGTTTTTTCTTTGTTTTCTGTCAGATTCGACTGTGTCTTTGTTGTTGTTGTGTTACCAGTGGTTTACAGCAGTGGTCCTCATATCCGGTCCTGGAGGACCCCTGTCCTGCCTGTTTTAGATCTTTCCCTCTTCCATCACATCCTAAAGCCGTTCCATCGTTCTCAGGCTTGTGCAGAGCTGGATGATGAGCTGATCCTTAATTAAACCAGGTGTGTTTGAAGAAGAGGGAAACATCTAAGACCTGCAGGATATCAGCCCTCAAGGACCGGATTAGAGAACCACTGGATTACACCATGTTTGTAACCGTCTAATGACATGTCGACCTCCTCAGGTGTGTTCTGGACTAAATATGTATATAATATTTAACTTTACATTTAGACAAATACTTCTTTTTTCCCCTCTTTATTATGTTTCACAAGTGTATTTTTTCTGTTTACTGTCTTTTCTGCATTACTTTTTTTTTTTTTTTTTTTAATATATTTGCTGCCACCATCTTATCTTATCTTATCTTATCTTATCTTATCTTATCTTATCTTATCTTATCTTATCTTATCTTATCTTATCTTATCTTATCTTATCTTACCAGTGGATTCTTTCTCTTTCAGACTTAACCAAATTATTGATTTGATGAGTCTAAACTAAAGTTTTCTCTGTTAGATTTATTTTGTTTTTTCAGTTGAATGACGCCTCCTTCACTTACATCGAATCCTTTTTGAACCAAATATTAAGAATTCCAGTGAATGTCTGCCAGATGATTTGCTGTAGAATAAGCAGGGAACAAGACACATCTGGACATGATCTGGACATTTACAGAAATGTCAAAATGTTTTTTTTTTTTTTTTTTTTATAAACTTTTATTTTAACTTTTTTTGTTTTTTGTATTTCATCAACTTGACCCATAAACAAAAATACAATAAACTCAATAACTGTCATATTTTTATTCCTTTAAATGCCATGTTTGTAATGTAAACAAACTATATTTTGATGCAAAAAACACTTTTTTTTTTTTTTTTAATATACTACATAAAAATTTTACTTTTTAAAAAATTAAACATTTTTACAGCCTGGTATATGTCCATGATTGACAGCCACATTGGTTAATATGCATTATTATTTTTTGCATTAGCTCAAATGTTAAATGCCAAAATGTGTCAAAGTGCATTTTGTACTCACTTTGGAGAAGGGTGTTAGTGTAGGAATTTTCCTTTTTTTTTTTTTTTTTTTAACGATGTGCTGATTTTAGCAGCTGGGTTAGAATTTTAAAAATCATGCAAAAATAAACATCTTTTGAACTGTAACCCTAAGAGAAATTATGAAAATTAGCATGACCTTTTATAACATGAAGTGCAAAGTGTGCATAATTTGCTCACCCAGATACCGGAAGGTTAACACAGAGAAATGACGCTTCAGTTGAGACGTAAAATCACATTATAACACACAAAGATCTTATTTTTCACTATAATCCAATGACCTGATGTAATATTTCTATAGAACAAAGAATGGGAGATTTACTGCATATCTGCTCATTTATCTGTATCAGTAATCACTTCGAGAAGATGATTCATTTACCCTCTGCTTTGATATCCAGCATAATACACTTTATTCTAATACGGCTGAGAACGTACCTTGGAATATGATGATGGATGAAGGCTTTGCATCTGCACCTGGAGGAGCTCGAGGACACGTCATGTTCCTGTGTTTAACACCATGATGAAGAGGGTCGGGATTGGATAAACAGCCGCAGGGGAAGCCCAAGGACGCCGGCGGTTTGAAGGATTCTGGGAAAATATTGGTGAGCATTTAGAAGCTTTAAAGCAGGTATTTACTGATGTCCAGAACAGTGAGGGACTGGGTAAAAGAGGTGGACACTGAAACAAGCCAAGGACTGAGGAATGAGGACGGGTCAAGTGAAAACTGATGGAAAATGATTGTTGTATTCCAGGGAAAATCCCATTTCCTCACATACCTTTAGATACAGGTTCAGATTTCTGTTGGTTTTGTGTTTATTTTATTTCTATTTCTAGATTTGGATGAAATGGAGCAGAACCACCAGGAACATCTGCAGAAACACAACAGAAGTCATTAGTGTCACAATAATATACATGTTTACAGCGGGAGGGTTGGATTCAGTTTAGTTCAGGGGCCACATACAAGTGGGTCGGACCAAGGTTCAAGGTTCACCTCATGGTCATTACATGTAGAGTATACATGAAACGAAATCAGCACTCAGGACCAGCAATACACATGATAAAAATCCCATAAAAATGAATCCTATATTAAAGTAATAAGAGTAAAACCTGATAATAAATAATGCATAAATACTGCAGTCCAAGAATAAAATGAGCAACATGTTAAAACAGGATAAATGACATTATAACATGACCGATAAACTGTAACTTCAATATCTCAGTACCTTTTTTTTTTTTTTTAATGTATTTCTTTATTCATTTTCTTTGTTCCTCTTTATTTTTATTTATGGGTATGTGAACTTGCAAATATACATACGTGTGTATATGTACATAGTATACATGCGTGTATGTAAAAATATCAGAAGGGGGTTTATATATGTATTTTGTAACCTATATTATAAAAGGGAAGTGGACTGTGTGTGTGTGTCTCAGGCATCACACTAAATCCGTACACAGCTGACTGCTGCAGTTTGTCGTTCTTATGTATTTTTGCTCAGTGAACAGACTAGTGAGAACGCTAAGTCGATAGGACCAACATTTTAGGAGATATTAGTAATTTTGGAATACAATAGCCTTATAATCACGTCGCTATGCCCAGAATCTTAGAATCATCATTGAAGTGGGTTACCTAGCAACAGATAAACAATAGGGCCACGTTGCCATGGTGTCAAATTTCATGCCCAGAAACAGACATGACAGCTGAGAGGTTATTCAACTGAAAATACCAGTGGAATTTACCAAGAAAGGTAAGAAAGGAAAGAAAGGAAAGAAAGGAAAGGAATGAAGTGGATCAGAGGATCTAGAGCCTGTGCTTCCCCACGGGTCAGTGCACTAGTGTATGTATATGAAGTCTGGTTGGATATAAACCTCATGAGGGTCCGCTACATGGGGTGGGAGGGGGGATAGTTGGATAGGAAGTTGATATAACAGTTTCATGTTCAAGTTGTATGTCTCTCGTTATATATTTAAAATAAAAAGACACGGATCAAAAAAAAAAGTAACCTATAAATAATGTCAAGTCAAAACTACAATAATGCAGTAACATATCAACACAATTACAGTTGCCTCTGAGTTATAATGGAATATATAAGGTCACAGTCACATGTTTTTTTCTGTAACTTGCATTAAATTGCCATTTGAAGCTGAAACTGAAGTGAACACCCCTGTAACAGACTGAAACTGATTTCAGAACAGTTTAGATGTTTGCTCAACATGAGACTTTGACACTTCCAAAGCCACAAAAACATCAGGTTTTCCTTTATTTGATGTGAATTTCCTTCTGTCTCTTCCTTGTGTCCACGTGCAGATGCATACATAGTGCAAACACTGCCCTTGTTTTTCATTTCATAATAAACATGTTCAAGTCCTGATCCTGGGACGTGTGCTGGCCTACACGAATGATGGCGTGGTCATGTGTGACCGACCTCCGTTCAAACGTGTGCTTCTTCACAGATGGTCGTCTCTAATTAAAACCTTCCTGGCGTTCATGAGGATCTGAGCTTTAATGAGCAGACGTGTGCAGATGATCCACATCTGTACCGTCAAATGTACAGCACATCCAAACCAGAACATGTGAACATGTGAAGGAACAGGAGGGATGTTCATCTACAGCATTCGCTGGGTTTCCATTTGTTTTCCGCAAAATTAAAGCAATGTTTCTACAATTTTGACAAAGTGCTGTTAAGACTGGAATTACGAGGTCTGAACCCAAATGCACGACCCGCAGACAAAAATATAATGTAATTGTTTTTATTAAACACAGACAAAAAATACAGTTCACACTAAAGGGTTATGGGTGAGTCCTCAGTGAAACGGCTTCGTGGATTCGTCACGGCGTCCGAACCTAAATGAGAAAGCCCACGGCCTGGGTCAGGAGCACACGAGGGGAACCCGACTAGGGAAAAACAAAGGAGAGTCAGGAGGCAGACCAGGTCATACACAGAGAGGCTAGCAGACAGGCAACAGGACACTGGGGAAAAGTAAACTCACGTACCGTTTATCCAGGTAAAAAGGTCGAACACGGGAATGGATACTGAGGCAGAAGCACAGACAGGGGACAGGCAAAAACTCTGGCGTCGAGGAAACAATCCGGGTCAAAAACAGACAGGCAGGCAGACAAACAGGATCCGAAGAAACGCTGGTAAGTAGACACACAAAGGCGAATACGAACTGGCAACAAACGGGGAAACACAGGGCTTAAATACACAAAAGGGAGGGAAGACAATGAGACACAGGTGGAACAAATCAGGGAAGGGAAGCAAAGACACCAGACATGACACAAGAGGAGAACTTAACAAACTAAAACAGGAAATGACAGACAAGACAGGCAGAAGTCCGGGGACTGACATGACAAGTGCAATAGCTACTTGTAGGTGTTTCTATTGAAGAGTGTTTTCTTCTGATGTGTGATTCTAGTACAGTCCCGTTTCGTCACGTTTTAATTCTAGTAAAATATTGTATAGTTCTTGCAAGATGCTCGTTGAAGGAAGATGGATCCACTGAGTTTGATCCAAACCTCCACGGGGTTGTGACTGTAGTGTGGGTTCATCTACTGACAGTGTCTGTCTTAAACAAAAGAAGAAGAGAACGTACAACTGTCCCAGGGCAAAGTCCTTATTTATGGAATGGACTGTACATCAGGAATTCACCAACCAGTTGTAGATCCAGAGTTTCCGAATGACCCAGGTAACATTTACTGATCTGTGTGATGTTCTTGAACCTCTGGTGTCCCCAGACTGGTCCTCCCCTGGGGAAGCGGTTCTTCCACTAAAGCCAGGGTCTGTTGTCCTGAACAAACTAGAACCACCTGTTCTGAGTCCAGGGTCATAGGGGAGACGTTTGAGCAAAACCACCGGAGCTCATTATTTCTGTGTCGTCTGCGCAGAGTTGCTGATAAACTCGCTCGTTGCATGTTGTCTCATCTGCATTTTTACGTCTTCCACCCCAGACTGAACCTCCTGGACCGACCCTGGTCTAGTTTATCTGTTCTCATGTGGATTAATGGACCCACAGATTTACTGTCCACTAATGCATCTGTTTATGTAAAAGGGCAGGGCACAGAAAACTGTCTGACCAATCAGTGGTCTGCAGTGTTTACGTCACAGTTTAGTATCACTTGGAGCCTCGGCAGAGGTGAGACCAAAAAACTAGTACCAGGTACCAGATTCCAGGTCCTTTTTCGTAATGGAAACACAAAAAGGCTGAGTCGAGTCGAGCCGGTACCACGCAGTGGAAAGGCGGCATAAATGTGTTTCCATTACACTTTCGTACGATACTTCTATATTGAAACGTCTCCAAAACCACCTCATGAGAGATATTTTTGGAAATTTGTTGCGATGTGCATTGTGTGAAGCAGAGCTCCACGCAGCTGCATTATGGCGGCAACAAACACGGAAACGGCTTCATTGTGTCTTGCTACTGCAGCTGCGTGGAGCTCCGCTTCACACAATGCACGTCGCAACAAATTTCCTAAAATGTCTGAGTGACCTACCAGCTCTGTTTGTAAAAAAATAGACTGTTCATGGTGGAGTACACTTCGAAAATGTTCACCGTGTGGGAAGAGATTCAGGTGTGTAATCACGGAAAGACATACGGATTCATCATACTTAAGCTACGACTCAGTTTTTACAGATTTGATGAAACATTATTGATGAAAGTCACACACAGCTTTAAGGAAAGTTAAATATACAGAAAATTCATTTGGGAACCGACACTAAAGTAACACTGGGTCCTTATGGGTTTAAAAAAAATGTGTTTGTTGCATCAGAAATTATGTTTTTTTGATTTTACAAACATGTCATTTAAAGGGTTAAAAAATATAACAGTTATTGAGTATGTGGTATTTTTGTTTATGGCTCAAGTTGATTAAAAATGTATAAAAGGTAAAAACAAATTGTACAGAAAACATTTTGACATTACTACGGCACTGTGCAGATCACATGGTGTTGGTGGTTCCAGACCCTCTCTGGGCGGAACACCAGGAGGTTAATACGAAGACAAACAAACATCAGCTACTGAACAGGTGGATGTCATGTTATTTACTGTCAGGTGAATATCAGCTGATTCCTGGTGAAACTGCATTCCTCACTTCAGAACGCAGTGCTGTGTTGAAGTAGTTGAAGAAAGTAAAAACCTGAGTTCCGTGGGCAAAGGTGGGAGAAAAGGAGCGAAGCGGTTGAATGTACAGCTTGAATAGGAAGGCAGCAGATGGAAAATACTGTGCGTGTGTGTTCAGATGTGACTGTGCCACCTAAATCATGTAGGCGCTGCAGCAGAGTGTCAGATATCGACGCCATGGCAACAACACAAAGCTGTGTGTTACATAAAGACGACCAGTGAAATGATGGAAACGGACGAAAACTCCCCTGGATCACACTGAACTCACATGACCTGATCCTGACCTATGGCTGAAAGGGACCGCCCCCACACCTGGAGGCGGAGTCATATTATAATCAGTAAGTGATCCTTCTGCAGGGTTTATTGGACGGTTCTTCATAAACACTGATAAAACACACAGATTTAAAGGGTCTCTATGTAATGGATCTACTTTCAAATATTCCAATTGACCTAAAATTATCGTCATAATGTTTAGAATAAAAAGCTGTGAAGTTCTGTCAAAGTTACTAATGGACCGGACTGTAGAGATATGAGGTGAATTTATTCCCATTAATGGGCCGGAGGATTTATGTGACCACTAGAGGGAGTAGTGAGTTGTTATTTTCTCCACTGGACACAGCTCGAATTGACCCTTTGCTAAGTCCCACCCTAGAACCACCACTGATCAATCATACCTTAGCAACAGTAACTAAGAGAGGAGCGCCTGGTAAGCCTTCACCTGTGGAGCAAAAGGCCTGGGCGGTGTGTGAACACAAGTCCGATGAAAGATATCCACAACGTTTGGGTGATGTTGTATTTTCCACCTTCCCAAAACCAAAAACACAACTGGAGAGATGTTGAATTCGGATTAAACAGTACAGAAGATCTCATTCACAGCTACTATGTGTGTTCGAAGGTAAGATGCTAATGCTAACTAGCACACAGTTGTTAGCTACAAGACCGTAGTACAGGGGTGGCTGACCCTGGTCCTCCAGATCCACATCCTGCATGTTTTAGATGTTTCCCTCTTCCAACACACCTGACGGGTCGTTCTCAGGCCTCTGCAGAGCTTGGTGATCAGCTGATCATTTGAATCAGGTGTGTTGGAAGAGGGCTACATCTAAAACATGTAGGATAGTACTGTAGCTCTCCAGGACCAGGGTAGGTCACCGCTGCTGTAAAAGAATATTGATTAAAAGTTACTAATGTGTCAACACTGAGTTAGGTAGTTGAGTACCGCTTCAGACTAAACCCACAATGTGGGAACAAGATCCTGGTGAGCTGTAACCCGATGGAAAACAGCATTTAGCAGCGAGGTAAAATGTATCACATACCGAAAACTAGAAGGAGTCATAAGTGAAAGTTCACTTCAAATAAAACTATATGCTGACTTTCCCTGCGGCACAAGAACACTGTTGTTCCTGTATACGTCTGTTCTGGACATGAATCATCAAGATGTTGAGAAATCCATGTTTACATGGCAGCGGGAAGGAACCACAGGAGAAAGCCCGGCAACCGTAACCATGGGGGGCGGGACTTAGTGAAGGGTCACCTGAAAAGAATGGGGTTTGATGCTGAAATGACAGCGTTTCTTCTACACAGGTGAATTTTATTCTGAGGCTTATGAAGGTGTAAAGCTATTATGGGATGTTATTGTCTTAGCTAAGTTGTCATTTGTTGATCCAGGGTTCAGACTAAACTGTGACACTTCTGGCCTCGTCTGTTGGATTCAAACACATCTGTAGTTCAGTTATTGACACCACTAACCGCACAGGAAACACAGGGGATCTGTGCTTTAACTGGGGCTGTTTTCAGTTTAAAGACAGCCCTCTCCCCAGGCCGGTCCACCAGCTCTTCCAGGTGAATCCTGAGGCGTTCCCAGGCCGGTCCACCAGCCTCGTCCAGGTGATCCTGAGGCGTTCCCAGGCCGGTCCAACCAGCTCTTCCAGGTGCATCCTGAGGCGTTCCACAGGCCGGTCCACAGAGCTCTTCCAGCGTGAATCCGTGAGCGTTCCCAGGCCGGTTCCACCAGGCTCTTCCAGGTGAATCCTGAGGCGTTCCCAGGCCGGTCCACCAGCTCTTCCCAGGTGAATCCTGAGGCGTTCCCAGGCCGGTCCACCAGCTTCTTCCAGGTGAATCCTGAGGCTGTTCCCAGGCCGGTCTTCCACCATCTCTTCCAGGTGCATACTGAGGCGTTCCCAGGCCGGTCCACCAGCTCTTCCAGGTGAATCCTGAGGCGTTCCCCGGGCCGGTCCACCAGCTCTTCCTGGACGAACATGCCCGGAACACCCCCCCATGGAGGCGTCCTGAACCACCTCAGCTGGTTCCTCTGGACGTAGAGGAGCAGCGGCTCTACTCCCACTCCCTCCTGGATGTCCGAACTCCTCCCCCTATCCTGAAGGCTGAGCCCGCCCACCCTGTGAAGGAAACTCATTTTGGCCGCTTGTACCCATGACCTCATTCTTTCAGTCATTACCCAGAGCTCATGACCATAGATGAGGGTCAGAATGTAGATGGACCTGTAAATGGAGAGCGTCACCTTTTGGCTTAGCTCCCTCTTCACCACAACAGACGGGTTCAGCGTTCACATCACTGCAGACGCCGCCCCGATCCGCCCGTTGACCTCCTGCTGCATCCTACCCTCACTCATGAACAACATCCTGAGATACTTAAACTCCTTCACCTGAGGCAGGACCCCCCCCGACCCAGAGTGGG
Source organism: Sphaeramia orbicularis (assembly GCF_902148855.1). Taxonomy (NCBI): domain Eukaryota; kingdom Metazoa; phylum Chordata; class Actinopteri; order Kurtiformes; family Apogonidae; genus Sphaeramia; species Sphaeramia orbicularis. Next base: position 199,303 of record NC_043961.1, on the reverse strand, counting down.
CTGAGGACCATGGCCTCAGACCTGGAGGTGCTGATCTTCATCCCAGCTGCTTCACACTGAACTGAGAACCCAGAGACAGCTGGAGGTCACTGCACAAGGAAGGTAAAATGAAAGAAAAAAAGCAAGAAAATGAACAAAAAACAGCCAAAGTAACCAATAAAATAATTACATCTAATAAGATAGATAGATAGATAGATAGATAGATAGATAGATAGATAGATAGATAGATAGATAGATAGATAGATAGATAGATAGATAGATAGATAGATAGACTTTATTGCAAACACACTATACATAATGAATTACAACTCTAAAAAATGAAGTGGTAGAAGAACAGTTTGGTGCAACACTAAAGTATAATGCAGAGTTCAGTGGAACTGTTCAGTCACATGGACTATAAAGGGCAGAGTGGAAATCTGGATTTACACTGAAAAATGCTAACTGGGAGGATAATATTATAATAAAAGGTGATTGGTCTTTTTTAAAATAAGGTTAAATAGAGAAAAAAAGTCATTTGGGATGTGTTCCAAACGTGCGGCAGGTCTGTATGGGTTAAAGCTCCAGTTCTGGTTCACCTCATGAACAGCTGACGTTCTGTCCGTTGGAAGAACCTCCTTCGGTGGCTGTAAATACTGTATCTGTGCTGTTGTCCGTGACCTTAAAACTTGCGAGTGCCGACTGCGTTTTGGCTTTTTCGGCCTCAATCATCCAAATTCCCGTCTATCTTTAGCCGCTGCTCGGCCCGTGGTTCACAGATTAAATGTTCCTCTTCAGTTTAATGAGCCAACACACACAAAAACACCAGTGACGGGACTTCGTCACTGCTGCAAATTTAATTAAATGTTAGGACACAGATGAAAATCTGACCCAGAATGCCTCAGGAGACATGATTAGAGCTGCTGTGAACACGGGCCTGGATAACCTCCTGAAAATGACTGAAGCTCATCACCGACTTCCTGAAGGACCCGAAACACTGACGACACAGACCACAAATACTCAGACAACGATGACAGGAAACACGACCACTGGGACAGGAAGCAGTAATTCTAAGGATGATGCACTTTGATTTTGTCTAGTATTTATTTCCATTGCATCCTCAGGTAAAACACTTTGAAATGTTGTGGTTTTACTTTATTCTGTGTATTTATATTTTGAGGTTTCTCTCTTATTATTAACCGTACAGACCCAGTCCTACTTTTAGGTCAGTTCCCAAATGAATGTTTCTCTCTTGTTCATCTTTCTCAGGTGATTTATCATCATTTATTACAATATTATCCTCTGTTTTGGCATTTGTTTAAGTGTAAATCAGGTATTTTCATATATTTAATTCACTGATCATGTAGAAGAAGAAGAGGGATATTTTATCAGAAAGAGAGAAAAATGAAGAAAGTGACTTTTCCAGCTGAATATTTTAATAACTGAACATAAACCAAATGTTTTCATCCACCGTCATTTATCAAACTACATGAATTTATTAATTTTCCTTCAATTTCATTCAGTTTTATTCATATTTGTTCATGTTATTAATCACTTTGGCTGTTTTTGTTAATCTTGTTGCTTATTTTATTCTTTTTTTTTTTTTTTTTTTAGTATTTGTTACCTAATTAAAAAAAAAAAAAACATTTTTTTTTTTTTTGGGGGGGGGGGGGGGGGGGTCTATTTTTTCACATTATTCAGGATTTTGTAAAATTTTTATTCATTTTTGTTCACTTTATTTATTTAATATATACAAACCCAGTGTCTCCATCCACTATCATTTATCAAACTACATGAGTTTATTATTTTTCCTTCAATTTTGTTTTACCCAATTTTGGTCTTTTTTTTTGCTTATTTATTTCATGTTATTCACGATTTTGTAAAGTTTTACTCATTTTATTCATTATTTAATATGGCAATGGCTATGATTTAATATATATAAGCCCAGTGTCTCCATCCACTATCATTTATCAAACTACAAGGATTTATCATTTTTCCTTCAATTTTGTTCAGTTTTATTAATTTTGCTCATTTTATTGATCACTTTGACTGTTTTTGTTCATCTTGTTGCTTATTTTATTCTTATTTTTACCTAATTTTGGTCATTTCTTTGCTTATTTATTTCATGTTATTCAGGATTTTGTAAAGTTTTACTCATTTTATTTATTCTATAAACCCAGTGTGTCCATCCTCTGTCACTGATCCAGCTCCATGGGTTTTACTGGTGAGTCACTGCTGTAGAAGATGACGGTGGTTGTGGTTTTGGTTCTTTTTACAGTGTTTTCCATCGTATACATCACCTCTTTGATGTGCTTGGATGTGATTTGGCGCCATGGTTTCCTGATTTCATTCCTGGGGTTCACGTATTTTCACCGGAACGTTCCGATGCCAGTCTTCACCTGCTTCCACGGAAACGCTCATGAATACTTATTGGAGTGTGTTGAGCGTGCAGAGCCTGGGATCTGGCCTGATTATGCCGTTTGCTTGTTTACGAACAACATTCTGCCTGGCGGTCTCTGCAGCCGCTCGCTTTTCCCCGTCTCAGGAGTCCACCGCCGTCCGGAAGCTGCCGCCGCTTCCACTTCTTCGTCTTCTTTTTCATCCCCTGGAGCTGTAACAGACGCCTCGTTCTCTCCAACAGAGTTCACTGCTCAACAAGAACTCATCAAAGAAACTGAAAAATAAAAATAAATAATAAAACACGCTCATTGTTTGACTGGTGGGATTTACCTCCAGCTGTGAGATCAAATCATCCAAAACAGAGTTCTTCTACAGAAGTATGCATGGATTTAGATGGGTTTGGAGTTCACTTTAGCTGGAGCTCTGGTTTTATTTGGAGCGACTGATCGATTTCACTGGAGTTTTCATTTGGTTTCATCTCTCCGTTCTCCCGCCCAGAGAGGCCCTTTAACCGCCAAAAGCACATAATCTGCACAGCGTCGCAGTCATGTCAAAATGTTTTTCATACAGTTTCTTTTGAACTTTTTTACATCTTTTTTTGGATTTCATTAACTTGAGCCATAAACAAAAATACCAAATACTTAATAACTGTCTTTTTTTTATTTTACCCTTTAAGTGCCATGTTTCTAATGTAAACAAACCATATTTTTGATGCAAAAAAACACACAAATATATATTTTTTCAGTATATTACCTATAAATTGGATAATTTAACTAATAAAGACTCAAACATCCACCACTGAACAAAATCATCTACTGTTGTAAACTGTTTCATACCTGTTAATCCACTAATTCTATCAGTCCATGTCAATAATTGGTGTAAAATACAGTTCTTCATCTTTTCATGGTCATCAGATATGACCCATTTGGACGTTCAGAGGCTCCGTAGTTACCATGGAAACACCATCATCTTCTACAACATTGATTCACCAGTAAAACCCATGGAGTTGGATCAGTGACAGTGGATGGACACATTAGTCACTTTTTTATCGGACATCTGTACAAAACTTTACCCATATTTACTAAATGTCGAAAAACACAAATGTGGAATGTTGTTTTTTCTGTTAAATCACAAATGTGATGATTTGTTTATTTATTATTGTAAAATGACCCGAGAAGTCGTTCCATAAACATGGCGACAAATGTAAATATGGTGTTGATTTACAGATATATTCATTATTATTATTATTATATATTAGCCCTCTGTCTCCTACTAAATTGAAAAATTATTGGGTTTTCTGGTGTGTCCACACATACCGCACCATGTTTCTTTTAAAACTCTTCTTCTTCGCTTGTTGTAATGTCCGTCAACATCCATTTTTTTTGTTCACATGACTCTAGTTGCAGAAAGTGGTCTTTCCATTGCAGTTTTATGTGATATACCACTTGTGCTATGGCTGAAAAACCACCTCTTCACAGCGCAAAAACTTTTCACCGAAAAATGAGAGTTTTAGCAAAATTGTGGTTTTCCCATTAGGTAAATTTTTATGCGCAAGTTATATTCACACAATTTGAGGGTCTGAACGTCCAAATGGGTCATATCTGATGACCATGAAAAGATGATACACTGTATTTTACACCAATTATTGACATGCATTGATAGGATTAATGAATCAACAGGTATTAAACAGTTGATATCAGCTTATATGTGTAGAGTAAACAATGCAGTGACAATGAAAACATCTCAGTTTTGGAAACACAAACACATCAGTATTATTATTATTATTATTATTATTATTATTACTATTATTATTATTATTATTAAGATGGAAAACTCATCTGAAAGCTGAACATTTCCAGTCTGGAGTCATCCAACCAGTGCGTGGCTTTAATAACATGACCAGTTCAACAGGTCAGGTAATAATGGAAAACACTACATGAAAACATTCAGATAGTCTGAACTCCATCATCCCAGCCCTCCCCCATCAGTCAGGGCTGTATATCCTCCTCCTCCTCCTCCTTCTATGTGGTGGCGGTGACAGAATAACAGCTGGAAGACATGTTTACCTGGTGATTTCAGCACCACTAAGACGAATCCACAATGTGATTCACTCATTTAATGGAGCTCAGTCTGCTATAAACCAAAGTGGCCTCATTTTCTCCAGTTACAGTAACGCCAACCCTTAAAAACCCAAAAGCATCTACTGATCTAAACGTTTAATACCTGTTGAACCACTAATCCTGTCAACACATGGAAATAATCTTTTCAGCAGCGTCAAATGTCATTTTTGGATGCTTCATAAGCAGTGTCAGCTGTTCGTCTTTCAGACAGTTGAAGCTCAGTGTCGCTTACATAAAAAAAAGTCCAGTTCTTTAAACATAAATTCGTCCTCCATTCCTTTTTAAGAAAATGCTCAGTGACCTTATTGTACACAGTAAACAAGAAAACACTGAAATTCAGTTAAATGTAACCCAGTTAGTCCAGTGGTTGTGTTTTCTTCCAGGTCAGTAAATGAACAGTTCCTTTGGTTTCTGTGATTCCACAGCAGAGTGTGTGACGGTATTAAACTGAACTGTGTCAGTGAAGGAGCAGATCTGAAAACAGCTGTCAATCAAACTGGTTCAGTCTTCGGACCCGTCCTCCAATCGGCACGCGGAAGCCTGGCGTCCGGCCCGGCCGAGCTCCGCCCACAGCTCCATTCACCCCCAGAGACGCCGAGTGTCTGGGGGCGGGACAACAGGTGTCATGTGTCCAGTGCTGGTCCAGTTTGTAGTGGTTTTAAAGCAGGTCCACTCAGTCCCATTGAAGTGCATGGACCAATGAGAACACAGACACGGGAATGGAGGAGAAGTGAACAACAGCCAGTCCACTGATCTGGGATCAGACTGAATCTGAACCAACTGGTCTGAGAGATGAACGTGTTCCAACACATTTGGAGTCAATGAAATGAAAACAACTGAACAGATTTGAGCATTTAATGGGAGTCATGTTAGGGTCAGAGGAGCTTCACTGCAGTCGGACACAAACAGCTGTGTTCATGAGTTACTTTTACACAAAGATCATGGAACAAAGGTGAGATGGTGATCCCACCTTTTCTCCATCATTGACTGATTTCCACAGACAACCCAAAGCAGTAACAGGTGAGACAGGCTGGACTCAACACACCTGTGTTCTGGAGTCGAGGGGGCGGGGACACAACGCAGTGTGTAGTTGATGCTGGGGCGCCGTCAAAGGAGGGGAAACATGACAAATTCATGGGCCCAGCGTGTGCACGGGGCCCAGTGGATCTAAGGTTAGAAGATGTGGACATTTCATGTAAGCTCCACAGTAAGAGAGAGGTGTAGGAGTCAGGTGTCCCAAGTTAAGTTTTCTGTTCGTTTTCACGCCAGTTGCTGTTGTTACGGCACTTATGAAACGCACCACAATACCTCCAGTTCTTACAGTACTTACATACACCCCCCCCCCACCCCCTCCCCACTCCAATGACAGATTTACAGATCATTTTTCTTCTGAAGGGCCCACAACGTTGACTTTCCACAGGGTCCACATTTGGTAGCGGCGCCCAAGGTGTGACGTATAACGTGCGTGTCGGAAATACCCCGAACATAGCGCTGTTGCTAACCTCTCCAGAGTCTTTCACCGTTCCACAAATGTTAGCGTAGATAGAGTCCTCTGCCCGAAGTGACAACAGCTGGTGGATCTGGGCGTGTCCCCAGTTCAACATGTTTCTGGTCGTGTTGATGTGTGTGTTGACTGTACACAGCCTGCGCTCATGTTGAAATCCCCCCCGTACAGGGGTCGCACACCTAATATGTCATCAACGTCACACCTTGGATGTGGAGCGAGAGCTGTTCCTTTTCCATAGCGTTCCAGAATCATTCCTACCTCCAGAGTTAGGCGTTAAAGAGCCGTGATAAAGGTGGGACCAAATGATTCACCATTTTGTTTACGCACATATGGTTAAGTAAAGGCAAAATATTCCTGTACCAGAAGTGCTGTAGTCTCAGTAGTGAACAAACGCCGTCACCTTCTCCAACTCTGATTCACCAGTAAAACCTGTTTAGTTTGATTCAGTGACAATGGTTGGAGACACTTGTTTTCATGTAGAATTAATGATATATTTTATTGAAAAAGTCATGTTTTCTTCCCTTTTCTCTGTTTTGATAAAATAACTGTGATTTCACTTTGAGCTTTTATGAACATCTACATGATCAGTGAATTAAATATAGAAAAAAAAACTTGATTTTTCACTGTAAAAATGCAAATTCAGGGGATAATATTATAATAAATGTTAATAAATCACTTGGTAATGGTTGAATGTAGAGAGAAACTCATTTGGATGTCACCACAGAAATCTGGGTCTTTATGGGTTAAGTCAAGGGTGTCGAACTCGTTCCAGTTCAGGTTCCACATTCAGCCCCTGTCGCGGGTCGGTTTTGGCCCACGAACCATATGTTTGACACCTCTGGGTGAAGTAAAAGCAGCAGCTGCTGAAATGTGTCTGAAATAATAAATAAGAAAAAACAAAACAGAAAAATCCTCCTAAAACCAGGTTTAAAAAAACTCACCGTCTGTGTCCTGGGTGAAGGAGTGAACAGGCTGTTCATGGAGGTAAGGACCTGATCCTGACCCACATCCTAATCAGACCAGCGCTCCTGGAACCATCTGGACTCTGACCTCCATCCTCCAGTGTCCTCCTGCTGCTCCTTCTACTCGTCTCCTTTTAGACATCTGTTCATCCACGACTGCAAGAGCGAGTCCAAACACACACCACCACGAATATGACCACACTTTTACACCTTAGTGCACTAGTAGAATTTGTCATCATTCAACTTTTGTTTGTTTCACAGTTTGGCACTAAAACAAAGAGAGAAATTCAGACTTATTATTTATAGGTTATTATTATGTGATTATTTGACTGATCCAAGTTCAAACTCTCACAAAATCAACCAAATTTTATTCCTATTGCATCACATCATATCTAAAGTTTTCTCAGTACACTTTAGTTTCAGAACTGGACTAAACCAGACTCTTTTCATGTCATTGACATTTTTTAAAGGATAGTTTGTTATTTTATTGTATTGTACTTTTTTCCCTCTAAAACATAGAGTAAACTTTGGATTTGACATTATTTTCAGGTTATTCTGTGATTATTTTTCTGGTCTGACCCACTGTAGCTCATACTGGTCTGAATGTGGACCCTGAACTAAAATGACTTTGACCCCCTGCTCCAAAAAGACTTTTACAGTATATTATAGTAGTAGTATAAGTTTGTCATCATGTTTCAACTTTTGTTTGTTTTCATCTATTTTAACTCTTGACCTGAAATATCTTGTTTCTTGAAGACTTTGTCATATTTTCACTCTTTTCATGTCAAAATCTGTTTCCGTCACAAATTTAAGCTCATTATTTGAAACACTAAACGTTGTAACTAATTACATGTTTGCATTAAAACAATGAGAAATATTCAGACTTATATTTATAGGTTCTTACATGATTTTTTTTACTGATCCAAGTTCAAACTCTCACAACATGGAGTCAAAACCTTTGAGACAGAGACGAGTCTGAAAACTGAGTCAAAACCGAGACGAGACGAGCGGAGCGAAAATACCGCAGAGACGAGGATGAATCAGAGCGAAGAGCAGGTGAGTCAGACTGAAAAGAATGATAGTAACGGAGAAAAGTTGGACTTAAATCCACTCAGTGTGACTTACAGGCCGGTCATGTGACTCCGTGCAGTCTGCAGCTGCTTATAATAAAGTTTAATGTTGACTATTGATCACAGATGGATCGATGGGGCGCCGGGCTCACAGACTTCCTCTGAACGTTTCTGAGTGTGAGCTGAGAGCGAAAACAGCACAAGTTCATCTAAAGCAGATGTATTCAGGGCTCGGAGCTGACCTTTGACCTCTGGTGTGGTACGTGATGCTGAGTGTGGGAGATGATGCTGCAGCGATCGATAACACCCACCCAACCCTTCTGCAGCCTGAGGAGCTGACAGCACACATCACATCTGAGCGTGCTCAGTCCAGACCGTCTGTCAGTCAGGAGGACAGAGGCGTGACAGCGCCCCCGACAGGCCCGCCGCTGCACTACAGACACGACACTGGAAAAAATCTCATCCAACCAAGTGGATTTTCACATTTCTAGTCCGAACATTTCATCACACTTAAAATAAGACAGAATCACCTAAAGCAGGGCTGTCGAACTCAGGTTAGTTCAGTTCCACATTCACCCCAGTTTGATCTGCGGTGAAAAAAGTACAATTCTATTCTGATCAGGTTTACATCGACAAAGTTTCCTTAAAAATCTGAATAATATGAACAACTTGAATTGTCTAAAGAAAAACAAGTGCAGTTTTCACAATATTCTGCCTCAGTTTATCAGTTTATCATTTACACATGTGCGTTACAATCGCACTAAACATTTAATAACAGGCAGAATATTGGAAAAACTGCATTTACTTTTCTGAACACATTTCTGTTTGTTCATATTTGTTCAGGTTATTCATATTTTGTGTAAAAGTAGAGTTTGGTAACGGAAACATTTTCATGTAATTTTACTTTTTTTACACCTAAAAAACAAAGAGAGAATTTGGAGTTGTCATTATTTATAGGTTATAATGATACTATTTGACTGGTTCTGACCCACTTCAGATCTAATTGGACTGTATGTGTGTGTATGTGGAACCTGAATTCAAATGATTTTGACTCCATTGATTGTTCATGTCTTCAGTGTAATTTTTGCATTTCACAAATCCATCCTGTGGGCCAGACTGGACCCTTTGGTGGGCCGGATTTGGCCCCGGGCCGCATGTTTGACACCTGTGACCTAAAGAGCAACTTTTCAGTGAGACAAGAGCGTATTTTTAGACAATAGATCTTGAAAATAAGACAAAAAGATCATTTTCACTTGTTCCATTGGCACATTTTTTTTTGCTTATATTAAACAAATTTTGAATTAAGCAAAAAAATCTACAATGGAACAAGTGTAAATTATCTTGGTAAGATTTGTTGAAATCAGATTTTCCAGATCTATCGTCTAAAAATCAGTTCTTCTATCTCACTGAAAAGTTCCTCCTTAGGTGATTCTGTCTGATTTTAAGTGTGATGAGATATTTGGACCAGAAATGAGACAAATACACTTGGTCAGATTCAGATTTTTGCAGTGTATAAGCTTAGGATGAGCTTGGCCAATATACTAAATAAAATTACATTTACATTTTGCTTCAAATTTGTTTTTGCATCTTGTGACATATTTATTTACTTATTTTGGTCTGGTATTGTAACTGTGGTGCATCATTTCATCAGGTATATATTTACCTGTTTTGTACTTCCTACATATATAGTTTTGCACTTGGTTTTGTATTCATTCTGTGTTCATTTTGTATTCATTCTGTATTCATTTTGTATTCTCTTTGGATGTATTTTGTTTGGTTTGTCTGACTTTATAGCTAGTTGTGTAAAGCTAACTATTAAGACTATTATTATTTAAAAGGGGGCAGGAAATATAAGATATTTTAATTAGAAATGAGAAAAATACACTTGGTAAGATTTAGATTTTTTCCAGTGAACACACAGGGTTTAACAGCCTCAGCAGACCCCCCCCCCCCCACACACACACACACACATATGTGTCGTCTTTAACCTCCTCCATTCATTCTATAGTTCATTCATCTTATTATTAAACCACTTTAACCCATAAAGACCCAGTGCTACTTTTATGGCAGTTCTCCAATCATTTTTTCTTTCTATTTAACCTTTCTTAAGTAATTTATCACCATTTATTTATTTTTAAATCAACTTTCTGTAGTGGATGCAATTTCACAGGCAACAGCATGACAGCGCAATGTGACAGAAAGTACTTCTGTTCTTTCATTTTTCTTTTATCCCACCCTACCTGTGACCAGTACAGAATACATATGACAGTTGCTTAATAAAGAAAAATAAGGAGCTAAAATACAATAGAATGAAAAAGGAAATTAAAAAGAAGGATAATTTATTATTATTATCTTATCCTCTACATTTGGCACGTCTTCAGTAAAAGTCTGATATTTCCCTGTATTTAATTTACTGATTATGCACTTTAATCATCATTCTGATATTACATTTGAGGGTTACTACATCAAAAACAGAGAAAACTGAAGAAAAAGTGGCTTTTCCAGTGAAATACATCATTAACTGAGTGTAAAAATAACTAAAATAACGCCAACAACTGTCATTTATTGCAGTACACAGGTTTTACTGGTGAATTAAAGTTGTAGAAGATGACAGTGTTTCCATGGTAACTACGGAGCCTCTGAACGTCCAGATGGGCCATATCTGATGACCATGAAAAGCTGATAAACTCCATTTTACACCAATTATTTCCATACGTTGTTAGGATTAATGGATCAACAGGTATTAAACAGTTTAGATCAGTAGATGGTTTGAGTCACCAGTGGCTGTTTGGGGCTTTATGGGTTAAGATTTAGTTGAGAATACACTAACAAGATAATAAATAACATTAATAGGCATGTTTTTTGAACATGTAAGCTTTAATTTAGCATTAGCCCACCTGTGACCTGTGAGATCAAGAAATGTGAGGTTGTTCATTGGGTATTTGCAGTTCAGGTGAAAAGATATTTAATACATGTAAATATTTTCATAATGTGATTTTACTTTTGCAAAAGTGAAAAATTTGGAGTTGTCATTATTTATAAGTTTTTATGTTTTTTCTGTCCTGGTCTGTGTGTGGAACTGGCCCCTGAACTAAAATGAGTTTGACACCAATGATTCATATCTTCAGTGGAATTTTGGCATTTTACTAATTCAGTCCACGGGTCGAATGACTGAGCAGCACTGGGATAGATGGGAAAAAGAAGTTACAGAAAATAGATGGACGGACGGATGGATGGACGGATGGATGGATGGACGGACAGATACTAGTCCACCTACATGATTCCCATGTTGGTGTCCTTCTTACACCAGACTCAGACTCTAAACAGGGTCTGAATCCAACGGCAGAATCTACTGAAACATTAGTAGACGAGTGGATCTGGGATCTGACTGGACCAGTTCGGTGGATCTGACTGGACCAGTTCGGTGGATCTGACTGGACCAGTTCGGTGGATCTGACTGGACCAGTTCGGTGGATCTGACTGGACCAGTTCAGTTTAGGTCGTTTCCTCTCGGGGCCGTTTCAGTTGGTACTTTGTTTCAGAGCCTGGTCGCCCGCAGCTGCTTCATCACACGTACAGAACGGTGACGAAGGTGTTGACATGTGGAACATCCGACAGACTTCGACCTCCATCAGACGCCGCGGGCCTGAGCGACCGCTGCCGACTCAGCGACTTCAGACCCAAACTCGTCACCAAGACGACGGCGGCGCTCCGAAGGATGACCTCACATCCACCTCCCGCCGCGTCTGCCCGGGAACACGCCGGCTAAACCTCAGCGCCGCAGCCAATCAGATCCCAGCGCTGTGCCACGCAGTGTGTTGTGTTCAGCCACAGTCTGCTCCACTTCTGTACCAGTTCACATCAGATGACACGACCGTCTGAGACCACATCCAAGCAGATGAGGTCAGTAAAGGTCTACGACTACAGACACCAGAACAACAGTCGACTCTGAAAGGTCCAAATCAGATCCACCTAAATAAACTAAAACATGTAAAATCGTCCTGATCGGATCCAGTTGTTCGTCTTAGAGCCTGGACGTTAAAACTCATTTAAGTTCAGGTTCCACATTCAGACCAAGTGGGCGGGGCCAGTGAAATAATGACATAATAACCTATAAATAATGACAACTGCACTTGTTCCTCATAGTTTTAGCAGAAAAAATAACATTACATGAGGTTTACACCAGTGGTCCACAAGCCCCATCCCCGGACCGGTACCGGTCCATGGATCATTTGGTAACGGGCTGCAAAGGAAAAAAAATGTTAAAATTAAAGCAATTTTTTTCCATTAGTCTTGTGGAGATTTTATTTTGAAAAGCGACCGTTTCCGCCCTCACCTCACAACCGCTAATGACTCAGTAGAAACACCAGCGAAAGAAATGAGCCAAAACGGAATTCACTGGAGAACTTTTTCAGGAAGAAACCAGGAAACGATGGGTCTGTAGAAGAGTCACAGACTGAAGAGTCACAGACTGTAGAAGAGTCACAGACTGTAGAAGAGTCACAGACTGAAGAGTCACAGACTGAAGAGTCACAGGCTGCAGGGTCACAGACTGTAGAAGAGTCACAGACTGTAGAAGAGTCACAGACTGCAGGGTCACAGACTGTAGAAGAGTCACAGACTGTAGAAGAGTCACAGACTGCAGGGTCACAGACTGTAGAAGAGTCACAGACTGAAGAGTCACAGACTGAAGAGTCACAGACTGCAGGGTCACAGACTGTAGAAGAGTCACAGACTGAAGAGTCACAGACTGTAGAAGAGTCACAGACTGCAGGGTCACAGACTGTAGAAGAGTCACAGACTGTAGAAGAGTCACAGACTGCAGGGTCACAGACTGTAGAAGAGTCACAGACTGAAGAGTCACAGACTGAAGAGTCACAGACTGCAGGGTCACAGACTGTAGAAGAGTCACAGACTGAAGAGTCACAGACTGTAGAAGAGTCACAGACTGAAGAGTCACAGACTGTAGAAGAGTCACAGACTGAAGTATCACAGACTGTAGAAGAGTCACAAACTGTAGAAGAGTCACAGACTGAAGAGTCACAGACTGTAGAAGAGTCACAGACTGAAGAGTCACAGACTGTAGAAGAGTCAAAGACGGAAGAGTCACAGACTGTAGAAGAGTCAAAGACTGAAGAGTCACAGACTGTAGAAGAGTCAAAGACTGAAGAGTCACAGACTGTAGAAGAGTCACAGACTGTAGAAGGGTCACAGACTGTAGAAGAGTCACAGACTGAAGAGTCACAGACTGTAGAAGGGTCACAGACTGTAGAAGGGTCACAGACTGTAGAAGAGTCACAGACTGAAGAGTCACAGACTGAAGAGTCACAGACTGTAGAAGAGTCACAGACTGTAGAAGAGTCAAAGACTGAAGAGTCACAGACTGTAGAAGAGTCACAGACTGTAGAAGGGTCACAGACTGTAGAGGAGTCACAGACTGAAGAGTCACAGACTGTAGAAGGGTCACAGACTGTAGAAGAGTCACAGACTGAAGAGTCACAGACTGTAGAAGAGTCACAGACTGAAGAGTCACAGACTGTAGAAGAGTCAAAGACTGAAGAGTCACAGACTGTAGAAGAGTCACAGACTGTAGAAGGGTCACAGACTGTAGAAGAGTCACAGACTGAAGAGTCACAGACTGTAGAAGAGTCACAGACTGAAGAGTCACAGACTGTAGAAGAGTCAAAGACTGAAGAGTCACAGACTGTAGAAGGGTCACAGACTGTAGAAGAGTCACAGACTGTAGAAGAGTCACAGACTGTAGAAGGGTCACAGACTGTAGAAGAGTCACAGACTGAAGAGTCACAGACTGTAGAAGAGTCAAAGACTGAAGAGTCACAGACTGTAGAAGAGTCACAGACTGTAGAAGAGTCACAGACTGTAGAAGGGTCACAGACTGTAGAAGAGTCACAAACTGAAGAGTCACAGACTGTAGAAGAGTCACAGACTGTAGAAGGGTCACAGACTGTAGAAGAGTCACAGACTGTAGAAGGGTCACAGACTGAAGAGTCACAGACTGTAGAAGGGTCACAGACTGTAGAAGGGTCACAGACTGTAGAAGGGTCACAGACTGTAGAAGGGTCACAGACTGTAGAAGAGTCACAGACTGCAGAAGGGTCACAGACTGAATGGTCACAGACTGAAGGGTCACAGACTGTAGAAGGGTCACAGACTGCATGGTCACAGACTGTAGAAGGGTCACAGACTGTAGAAGGGTCACAGACTGAAGGGTCACAGACTGTAGAAGGGTCACAGACTGAATGGTCACAGACTGAAGGGTCACAGACTGTAGAAGGGTCACAGACTGCATGGTCACAGACTGTAGAAGGGTCACAGACTGTAGAAGGGTCACAGACTGCAGGGTCACAGACTGTAGAAGGGTCACAGACTGCATGGTCACAGACTGTAGAAGGGTCACAGACTGCAGGGTCACAGACTGTAGAAGGGTCACAGACTGCAGGGTCACAGACTGTAGAAGGGTCACAGACTGTAGAAGGGTCACAGACTGCAGGGTCACAGACTGCAGGGTCACAGACTACAGAAGGGTCACAGACTGTAGAAGGGTCACAGACTGCAGGGTCACAGACTGCAGGGTCACAGACTGTAGAAGGGTCACAGACTACAGAAGGGTCACAGACTACAGAAGGGTAACAGACTGCAGGGTCACAGACTGTAGAAGGGTCACAGACTACAGAAGGGTCACAGACTGTAGAAGGGTCACAGACTGCAGGGTCACAGACTGTAGAAGGGTCACAGACTACAGAAGGGTCACAGACTGTAGAAGGGTCACAGACTGCAGGGTCACAGACTGTAGAAGGGTCACAGACTGCAGGGTCACAGACTGTAGAAGGGTCACAGACTACAGAAGGGTCACAGACTGTAGAAGGGTCACAGACTGCAGGGTCACAGACTGTAGAAGGGTCACAGACTACAGAAGGGTCACAGACTGTAGAAGGGTCACAGACTGCAGGGTCACAGACTGCAGGGTCACAGACTGTAGAAGGGTCACAGACTACAGAAGGGTCACAGACTACAGAAGGGTAACAGACTGCAGGGTCACAGACTGTAGAAGGGTCACAGACTGTAGAAGGGTCACAGACTGCAGGGTCACAGACTGTAGAAGGGTCACAGACTGTAGAAGAGTCACAGACTGCAGGGTCACAGACTGTAGAAGGGTCACAGACTGAAGGGTCACAGACTACAGAAGGGTCACAGACTACAAAAGGGTCACAGACTGAAGAAGGGTCACAGACTGTAGAAGAGTCACAGACTGTAGAAGGGTCACAGACTGTAGAAGGGTCACAGACTGCAGGGTCACAGACTGTAGAAGGGTCACAGACTGTAGAAGGGTCACAGACTGCAGGGTCACAGACTGTAGAAGAGTCACAGACTGCAGAAGGGTCACAGACTGTAGAAGGGTCACAGACTGAAGAAGGGTCACAGACTGTAGAAGGGTTACAGACTGTAGAAGAGTCACAGACTGCAGGGTCACAGACTGTAGAAGGGTCACAGACTGCAGGGTCACAGACTGTAGAAGGGTCACAGACTGCAGGGTCACAGACTACAGAAGGGTCACAGACTGTAGAAGGGTCACAGACTGCAGGGTCACAGACTGCAGGGTCACAGACTGTAGAAGGGTCACAGACTACAGAGGGGTCACAGACTACAGAAGGGTCACAGACTGCAGGGTCACAGACTGTAGAAGGGTCACAGACTGTAGAAGGGTCACAGACTGAAGAAGGGTCACAGACTGTAGAAGAGTCACAGACTGTAGAAGGGTCACAGACTGTAGAAGGGTCACAGACTGCAGGGTCACAGACTGTAGAAGGGTCACAGACTGTAGAAGGGTCACAGACTGCAGGGTCACAGACTGTAGAAGAGTCACAGACTGCAAAAGGGTCACAGACTGTAGAAGGGTCACAGACTGAAGAAGGGTCACAGACTGTAGAAGGGTCACAGACTGTAGAAGAGTCACAGACTGTAGAAGGGTCACAGACTGCAGGGTCACAGACTGAAGGGTCACAGACTGAAGGGTCACAGACTGCAGAAGGGTCACAGACTGTAGAAGGGTCACAGACTGAAGAAGGGTCACAGACTGTAGAAGGGTCACAGACTGCAGGGTCACAGACTGTAGAAGGGTCACAGACTGTAGAAGGGTCACAGACTGCAGGGTCACAGACTGTAGAAGGGTCACAGACTGAAGAAGGGTCACAGACTGTAGAAGGGTCACAGACTGCAGAGTCACAGACTGCAGAAGGGTCACAGACTGTAGAAGGGTCACAGACTGTAGAAGGGTCACAGACTGCAGGGTCACAGACTGTAGAAGGGTCACAGACTGCAGGGTCACAGACTAGAAGGGTCACAGACTGAAGAAGGGTCACAGACTGTAGAAGGGTCACAGACTGCAGGGTCACAGACTGTAGAAGGGTCACAGACTGCAGAAGGGTCACAGACTGTAGAAGGGTCACAGACTGAAGAGTCACAGACTGCAGAAGGGTCACAGACTGTAGAAGGGTCACAGACTGCAGGGTCACAGACTGTAGAAGGGTCACAGACTGAAGAGTCACAGACTGCAGAAGGGTCACAGACTGACAAAGGGTCACAGACTGTAGAAGGGTCACAGACTGCAGGGTCACAGACTGTAGAAGGGTCACAGACTGAAGAAGGGTCACAGACTACAGAAGGGTCACAGACTGTAGAAGGGTCACAGACTGCAGAAGGGTCACAGACTGCAGGGTCACAGACTGCAGAAGGGTCACAGACTGAAGAAGGGTCACAGACTACAGAAGGGTCACAGACTGTAGAAGGGTCACAGACTGTAGAAGGGTCACAGACTGAAGAAGGGTCACAGACTGTAGAAGGGTCACAGACTGCAGGGTCACAGACTGTAGAAGGGTCACAGACTGCAGGGTCACAGACTGAAGAGTCACAGACTGCAGAAGGGTCACAGACTGAAGAAGGGTCACAGACTGTAGAAGGGTCACAGACTGCAGGGTCACAGACTGAAGAGTCACAGACTGCAGAAGGGTCACAGACTGAAGAAGGGTCACAGACTGCAGGGTCACAGACTGTAGAAGGGTCACAGACTGTAGAAGGGTCACAAACTGCAGGGTCACAGACTGCAGAAGGGTCACAGACTGTAGAAGGGTCACAGACTGTAGAAGGGTCACAGACTGAAGAAGGGTCACAGACTGTAGAAGGGTCACAGACTGCAGAAGGGTCACAGACTGTAGAAGGGTCACAGACTGCAGAAGGGTCACAGACTGCAGGGTCACAGACTGTAGAAGGGTCACAGACTGAAGAAGGGTCACAGACTGTAGAAGGGTCACAGACTGCAGGGTCACAGACTGTAGAAGGGTCACAGACTGAAGAAGGGTCACAGACTGTAGAAGGGTCACAGACTGAAGAGTCACAGACTGCAGAAGGGTCACAGACTGTAGAAGGGTCACAGACTGTAGAAGGGTCACAGACTGCAGGGTCACAGACTGTAGAAGGGTCACAGACTGAAGAGTCACAGACTGCAGAAGGGTCACAGACTGAAGAAGGGTCACAGACTGTAGAAGGGTCACAGACTGCAGGGTCACAGACTGTAGAAGGGTCACAGACTGAAGAAGGGTCACAGACTGCAGGGTCACAGACTGTAGAAGGGTCACAGACTGAAGAAGGGTCACAGACTGCAGGGTCACAGACTGCAGGGTCACAGACTACAGAAGGGTCACAGACTGAAGAAGGGTCACAGACTGTAGAAGGGTCACAGACTGTAGAAGGGTCACAGACTGCAGGGTCACAGACTGCAGAAGGGTCACAGACTGAAGAAGGGTCACAGACTACAGAAGGGTCACAGACTGCAGGGTCACAGACTGCAGGGTCGCAGACTGCAGAAGGGTCACAGACTGCAGGGTCACAGACTGCAGGGTCACAGACTACAGAAGGGTCACAGACTGAAGAAGGGTCACAGACTGTAGAAGGGTCACAGACTGAAGAAGGGTCACAGACTACAGAAGGGTCACAGACTGTACAAGGGTCACAGACTGAAGAAGGGTCACAGACTGTAGAAGGGTCACAGACTGTAGAAGGGTCACAGACTGCAGGGTCACAGACTGTAGAAGGGTCACAGACTGCAGGGTCACAGACTGAAGAGTCACAGACTGCAGAAGGGTCACAGACTGAAGAAGGGTCACAGACTGTAGAAGGGTCACAGACTGCAGGGTCACAGACTGAAGAGTCACAGACTGCAGAAGGGTCACAGACTGCAGAAGGGTCACAGACTGCAGGGTCACAGACTGCAGGGTCACAGACTGTAGAAGGGTCACAGACTGAAGAAGGGTCACAGACTGCAGGGTCACAGACTGTAGAAGGGTCACAGACTGCAGGGTCACAGACTGTAGAAGGGTCACAGACTGAAGAAGGGTCACAGACTGCAGGGTCACAGACTGCAGGGTCACAGACTGTAGAAGGGTCACAGACTGAAGAAGGGTCACAGACTGCAGGGTCACAGACTGTAGAAGGGTCACAGACTGAAGAAGGGTCACAGACTGAAGAAGGGTCACAGACTGTAGAAGGGTCACAGACTGTAGAAGGGTCACAGACTGAAGAAGGGTCACAGACTGTAGAAGGGTCACAAACTGCAGGGTCACAGACTGTAGAAGGGTCACAAACTGCAGGGTCACAGACTGTAGAAGGGTCACAGACTGTAGAAGGGTCACAGACTGAAGAAGGGTCACAGACTGTAGAAGGGTCACAGACTGTAGAAGGGTCACAGACTACAGAAGGGTCACAGACTGCAGGGTCACAGACTGCAGAAGGGTCACAGACTGTAGAAGGGTCACAGACTGTAGAAGGGTCACAGACTACAGAAGGGTCACAGACTGCAGGGTCACAGACTGCAGGGTCACAGACTGCAGGGTCACAGACTACAGAAGGGTCACAGACTGTAGAAGGGTCACAGACTGAAGAAGGGTCACAGACTGAAGAAGGGTCACAGACTGCAGGGTCACAGACTGTAGAAGGGTCACAGACTGAAGAAGGGTCACAGACTGAAGAAGGGTCACAGACTGTAGAAGGGTCACAGACTGTAGAAGGGTCACAGACTGAAGAAGGGTCACAGACTGTAGAAGGGTCACAAACTGCAGGGTCACAGACTGTAGAAGGGTCACAAACTGCAGGGTCACAGACTGTAGAAGGGTCACAGACTGTAGAAGGGTCACAGACTGAAGAAGGGTCACAGACTGTAGAAGGGTCACAGACTGTAGAAGGGTCACAGACTACAGAAGGGTCACAGACTGCAGGGTCACAGACTGCAGAAGGGTCACAGACTGTAGAAGGGTCACAGACTGTAGAAGGGTCACAGACTACAGAAGGGTCACAGACTGCAGGGTCACAGACTGCAGGGTCACAGACTACAGAAGGGTCACAGACTGTAGAAGGGTCACAGACTGAAGAAGGGTCACAGACTGTAGAAGGGTCACAGACTGAAGAAGGGTCACAGACTGCAGGGTCACAGACTGTAGAAGGGTCACAGACTGAAGAAGGGTCACAGACTGTAGAAGGGTCACAGACTGAAGAGTCACAGACTGCAGAAGGGTCACAGACTGACGAAGGGTCACAGACTGTAGAAGGGTCACAGACTGCAGAAGGGTCACAGACTGCAGGGTCACAGACTGTAGAAGGGTCACAGACTGAAGAAGGGTCACAGACTGTAGAAGGGTCACAGACTGCAGGGTCACAGACTGTAGAAGGGTCACAGACTGCAGAAGGGTCACAGACTGCAGGGTCACAGACTGTAGAAGGGTCACAGACTGAAGAAGGGTCACAGACTGTAGAAGGGTCACAGACTACAGAAGGGTCACAGACTGCAGGGTCACAGACTGAAGAAGGGTCACAGACTGCAGGGTCACAGACTGTAGAAGGGTCACAGACTGCAGAAGGGTCACAGACTGTAGAAGGGTCACAGACTGCAGAAGGGTCACAGACTGCAGGGTCACAGACTGTAGAAGGGTCACAGACTGAAGAAGGGTCACAGACTGTAGAAGGGTCACAGACTGAAGAGTCACAGACTGCAGAAGGGTCACAGACTGTAGAAGGGTCACAGACTGCAGGGTCACAGACTGTAGAAGGGTCACAGACTGAAGAGTCACAGACTGCAGAAGGGTCACAGACTGTAGAAGGGTCACAGACTGCAGGGTCACAGACTGCAGGGTCACAGACTGCAGAAGGGTCACAGACTGTAGAAGGGTCACAGACTGCAGGGTCACAGACTGTAGAAGGGTCACAGACTGTAGAAGGGTCACAGACTGCAGGGTCACAGACTGTAGAAGGGTCACAGACTGTAGAAGGGTCACAGACTGCAGGGTCACAGACTGTAGAAGGGTCACAGACTGCAGGGTCACAGACTGTAGAAGGGTCACAGACTGAAGAAGGGTCACAGACTGCAGGGTCACAGACTGCAGGGTCACAGACTGCAGAAGGGTCACAGACTGTAGAAGGGTCACAGACTACAGAAGGGTCACAGACTGCAGGGTCACAGACTGCAGGGTCACAGACTACAGAAGGGTCACAGACTGTAGAAGGGTCACAGACTGAAGAAGGGTCACAGACTGAAGAAGGGTCACAGACTGTAGAAGGGTCACAGACTACAGAAGGGTCACAGACTGCAGGGTCACAGACTGCAGGGTCACAGACTACAGGGTCACAGACTACAGAAGGGTCACAGACTGCAGGGTCACAGACTGCAGGGTCACAGACTGCAGGATCACAGACTGTAGAAGAGTCACAGACTGTAGAAGGGTCACAGACTGCAGGGTCACAGACTGTAGAAGAGTCACAGACTGCAGAAGGGTCACAGACTGTAGAAGGGTCACAGACTGCAGGGTCACAGACTGTAGAAGGGTCACAGACTGCAGGGTCACAGACTGTAGAAGGGTCACAGACTGCAGGGTCACAGACTGCAGGGTCACAGACTGCAGGATCACAGACTACAGAAGGGTCACAGACTGGCTCAGTTCCAGGTTCCTCAGTTCCTCCAGGTGACCCCCCAGCTCCTCTAGACTGCTCCTGCACATCCGTCCATGTTTGAGTCCCATTCAAACCTGTGTTGGTTCTGGACTCCAGTCCAACAGAACCTGCAGGTATCTCCACTAAAGCCCTGAAAGTCCTTCTTCTGTTTCCAACAGAATCCAGAGTAGACTGGATCTACAGAGCCCACCTGGACTGTGTGTCCCCATCAGCCCCTGATGGGACTGTCTAGTTCCAGTTAAACCGGTCCAGGGTTCCACTGGTTCTGCATCGGGGGGGAGTATCTTCTGTCGAATCAGTGGAAGTGTCTGATCTACAGTGGAAGGGTTTCAGATCACATGTTCTGACCTGACACAGGGTTCTGTTCTTGGACCCTCACACCTCTACCCGGTCTGTGGAAAATGTTCATGCATGAAACCGGTCTGGAGAACAAAACAGGTTGGGGACCGCTGATTTACACCGTCGGGGGTCGACAGCGGAGGCGTATCCCCGAAACCCCCCAGTCCTCTGCTGCGTATAAATGTAAGATAATTGTTGGACAGTCGATGTGACGTCAGTTTGAGCTCCATGGAGCTGACAGAGGCAGAGAAACGGTGCGAGAACCACGTTTTCCCACAAAACTCCACCTAGTGAATGAAAATGAGCCCATATTATGGAGAAAAGTGGGTTTTTCAGCTGGTCACTACTCAGCTTTTGCTCTCTCAGCTTTAATCATCTACAGTGAGAAGGAAGACCGAGATGAAAAACGAAGAAATAATGAAAACTACTGAACATTTAACCCATAAAGACGAAACTGTTTCATACCTGTTCATCCACTAATCCTATCAATCCATGTCAATAACTGGTGTCAAATACAGTTCTTCATCTTTTCATGGTCATCAGATATGACCATATTTGGACGTTCAGAGGCTCCGTAGTTACCGTGGAAACACGGTCATCTTCTCCAACACTGATCCCCCAGTCAAACCCATGCAGTTGGATCAGTGACAGTGGACGGACACACTGGGTTTAAGTTCAGTTCAGGACAGACTGGACTGAAAAAGACACTTTCTTCAGTTTTCTCTGTTCTTGTTATAATAACCCTTAACTTTAATCTGAGCTTTTATGAACATCTACATGATCAGTCAATTAAATGTAGGAAAATACCAGATTTTCACAAAAAACCCCACAAAATATTGAAGATAATATAACAATAAATGGTGATAAAGCACTTAAGGTTAAATAGAAGGTTAAATATGGAGAAAAATCATTTGGGAAGTGCCACTGCAGTAACACTGGGTCCTTAAGGGTTAAAGCTGTTGCTTTTCCATTGACCCTCAAATTGTGCAAAAATAACTTGTGCATAAAAATTTACCTAATGAAAAAATGGCAATTTCACCAAAAGTCTCAGTTATCGATTGAAAGTTTTTGCGCTGGTAAGAGGTGGTTTTTCAGGCATAGCTCAAATGGTATATCACACAAAAGTGCAATGGAAAGAGCTTTTTTCACATCTACAGTCAGCTGAATTCAAAAAACGGATGTTGATGTACGTTACAACAAGCGAAGAAGAAGAAGAAGAAACATGTCGTGGTATGTGTGGACACAGCAGGAAACCCAGTTATTTTTAATTTAGTAGGAGATAGAAGGCTAATATATAATAATAATGACTATATCTGTAAACCAACACCATATTTACATTTGTCTCCATGTTTATGGAATGACTTCTCGTGTCATCTCTTGATAATAAATGAACAATCATCGCATTTGTGATTTAATGGAAAAAACAACATTACGCACTTCTGTTTTTTCGACATTTAGTAAATATGGGTAAAGTTTTGCGCTGATGTCCCATAGAAAAGAGACTAATGACAGTGGATGGACACACTGCGTTTAAGTACAGGTAATTATGGATTGGATTGAAAAAAAAAAAATCACTTTTTCTTCTGCTTTTTCTGTTCTTGTTATAATAACCCTTAACATTAATCTGAGATTTTATGATTTTCATGATCAGTCAATTACATGTTGAAAAATACCAGATTTTCACAAAAAACCCCACAAAATATAGAAGATAATATTCCAATAAATGGTGATACAGCACTTAAGGAAGGTTAAATACGGAGAAAAATCATTTGGGAAGTGCCACTGCAGTATGACTGGGTCTTTGGTTTGTGGTGACAAGAAAAGAAAATGAAGGTTCTAAAAGAGCAGGGATAATCAGTTCGATAAAATACCAGTATCATCCCGGCTCAGCGCCGGTGTCGGAGGTCTGATGTCATTAGTGCATTGGCGTTTTGGCCTTCACCCGGGACACTGTGCCCTCTCCATGCTCCCGGTCTCACTGGGTCAACGGTCCCATTGGAAATCCATGAAGCAGAAGCCGAAGCCTCTGACCGCTCTGCTGGCATCGATTATCTGTCAGGGAGAGAGGAGGGCGAGAGAGGCTCACACAGAGTTAGAGAGAGAGAGAGAGAGAGAGCTGACAGGGTGAAGCAGAGTGAGGAAGAGGAGCAGGAGGAGAACACTTGAACCTGAACCCAACACCTGGACCGTGAACCCAGAACAAGTGCAGTTCCTTAAACGTCCAGATGAGGCGCCGACATCAGGTCAAGCCTGTAAAGAAAAAAACAAGTGGTTCCAGGCACAACAAACCCCGCCCCTCACACAACAAACCCCGCCCCTCACACATACTGTAGCTTATGTCCATATTGTATCGATCCAGCTGATGTCATCATGTGTATGCATGTGCTGATGTCATCATGTGTATGCATGTGCTGATGTCATCATGTGTAAGCATGTGCTGATGTCATCATGTGTAAGCATGTGCTGATGTCATCATGTGTAAGCATGTGCTGATGTCATCATGTGTATGCATGTGCTGATGTCATCATATTACATGTCTCTATATATGTGCCAAGTTTAAGGGAAATTTAAACAAAATCGATGTTTTTATTGACATTTGAAATTTCACTCATTATAAGTGAATGGGAGAAAATAAAAGATGTAAAACATTTATAAAAAAAATTTAACTTTGACCAACTTTTACCAAGATTTAATCACATCTATTCTGCATCACAGGCAATCTATAAACCCAGTTTGGTCTGAATTCAACCAATAAGTTTGTTGCTACAGACTTTTGAAATTTCATCCATTATAAGTAAATGGGAGAAAATAAAAGATATAAAAAAAATCCTAAATAATTTAACTTTGACCTTTTCCCAAAATGTAGTCACTGGCAATCTATAAACTCAATTTGGTATGAATTCAATTGTTCATAGTTTTGCTGCTAGAGTGGTAACAAACAAACAAACAAACAAACAAACAAACAAACAAACAAACAAACCAAAACCAAAACAAAGCCGCTATATTTCCACATAATAACCAAAACCATCTCCAAACCTAAAGTATTTCATGTCCACTAATGCATGTCAATAATTGGTGTAAAATGCAGTTTATCATCTTTTCATGGTCATCAGATATGACCATATTTGGACGTTCAGAGGCTGTGTAGTTACCATGGAAACACCGTCATCTTCTACAACATTGATCCCCCAGTCAAACCCGTGGAGTTGGATCAATGACAGTGGATGGACACACTGGGTTTATGTTCAGTTAATGAGAGATTTTACTAAAAAAAGGCACCTTTTCTTCATTTTGGTCAGTTTTGACACAATAACCTTCGACTTTACTCAGAGCTTTTATGAACACCTACATGATCAGTCAATTAAACACAGGAAAATAAATGAATTTCACAGAAAAAGGGGACAATATCATAGTAAATCCAGATAAATCATGTAGGAAATGTGAAATACAGAGAAAAATTCATTTGGGAACTGCAGCAAAAGTCACACTGGGTCGTCATGGGTTAAAAATGTGCCTTTACTTATAATGGTCCATATGTTAATGGTTTATAACATGTAAACGGCTACAGATATCAATATAGCTATTATTGATCACTGATAGGAGTCATTTATGGCCTTTGACTGACTTAGTTGAGTTCTCCTCCAGTGACAGTACCACCCACTTCTATTAGGAGATGACTCTCCTGCATCAAGGTGGACTTAATATCATTGTGGATCACATTGTTTCCATGCTCGTAAATGGACTGTGTAATGTCTGTTTGGAATGGGAGGACCTCATGAGCAGGAGCGGATGTCCTGCATCAGCTAATGGGGATCCAAAGAAAGAAAGAAATCCAGACCACAGGACTGTACCAGAGATAGAACCTGACGACTTGGAAATTCAACTTCTTATTGATTATTAATAGAACATGACACTGAGATAAAGGGACATTGGACCTATCACAGGAAATTTACATAAAATTTGAGTAAAATTTACTCAAATTGAAGAAAAACTCACTCTGCTCAGATAACATTTGGTCCCTGTCTAAAAAGAGTGAAAGTTACTCTTTGGGTAGAGTTCTCCAAACTCAATATAGAGACAAATGTACTCTTTTTGAGGAAAATACTTTTGACTCTGGAAAAAATGCTTAGTAATTTTTCCTGTGTATTGTTTTTATTATTATTTTCTCACTTTTATTGCCATATTTTTCTTTGCATCCTTCAGTGGTTCTTCGGTTCTTTATGTGAGTCTCTGCAGAGCAAATCTTTAGAGTGGTGTGTACACTCCTGCATACAGGTTTTTGTGCACGTTTCATTTTACTGTTCCTGCCTCACATTCATCAGCTGAGGAGGAGGAGGAGATGAAGGGGAGGAGGAGGAGGAGGAGGAGGGGGAGGAGAGGAGGAGGAGGAGGAGGAGGGGGAGGAGGAGGAGATGAAGAGGAGGAGGGGGAGGAGATGAAGAGGATGAGGAGGAGGGGGAGAAGATGAAGAGGAGGAGGAGGAGGGGGAGGGGGAGGGGGAGGAGATGAAGAGGAGGAGGGGGGGGGGAGGAGATGAAGAGGAGGAGGGGGAGGGGGAGGGGGAGGGGGAGGAGATGAAGAGGAGGAGGGGGAGGGGGAGGGGGAGGGGGAGGAGATGAAGAGGAGGAGGGGGAGGAGATGAAGAGGAGGAGGAGGAGAGGAGGAGAGGAGGAGGAGGAGGAGATGAAGAGGAGGAGGAGGAGGGGGAGGAGATGAAGAGGATGAGGAGGAGGGGGAGAAGATGAAGAGGAGGAGGGGGAGGAGGAGGAGATGAAGAGGAGGAGGGGGAGGAGGAGGGGGAGGAGATGAAGAGGAGGAGGAGGAGATGAAGAGGAGGAGGAGGAGGGGGAGGAGATGAAGAGGAGGAGGAGGAGAAGATGAAGAGGAGGAGGAGGAGGGGGAGAAGATGAAGAGGAGGAGGGGGAGGGGGAGGAGATGAAGAGGAGGAGGAGGAGGAGGAGGGGGAGGAGATGAAGAGGAGGAGGGGGAGGGGGAGGAGATGAAGAGGAGGAGGGGAGGGGAGGAGATGAAGAGGAGGAGGGGGAGGAGATGAAGAGGAGGAGGGGGAGGGGGAGGAGATGAAGAGGAGGAGGAGGAGGAGGGGGAGGAGATGAAGAGGAGGAGGGGGAGGAGGAGGAGGAGATGAAGAGGAGGAGATGAGGAGGAGTGGGAGTGGAGCAGGGTGCCATGAGTGGGAGGGGCCAGTGAAGTGCGTCCTGCTGTGGGCCGGCTGTGGCTGCCAGTCGGCCTTTTGTCCCCACACAGCGCCTGGATGGAGGCGCTCATTTCACATGCAGAATTCCCCATCACATCCATCAGGACGTGGGCGGTGTTTGCGGGGTTTCCTCCTGACAGACGTCACGGCGGCCGACCGAGCGTTTCCAATTTCCACACTGACCTTGTATCTGCTCCAGTGTGTCCAACTGATGGTTCAAAGAGGAGCCTCGTTGGTCTGAGGGAGGATCAGACGTATGGAGTCACAGAAGGGCCAAAAGTAAAAATGAACCCAGAGCACTAGAAGGAAAGACAGACAAGGATGTAACAAGGAATAAATACATGTGGAGATATAACACTGAATAAATATATGTGAAAATTGAACAGGAATAAATATATAATCTAACATTAATATGAGACGTAAAGAGATACGAATGAGGAAAAACTAAAAACACTGAAATATAACAAGGAGGAAAAAATACAGAGAAAGATGTATAAGACAGAACTAAATGTAAGGGGGAAAATGAAAAGGGATAAGTAGAGTAAAATATAAATAAATATGAGGAGATAAAAGAGGGATAAATGAGGGAAACGAAATAAATATAAAACAAAGACATAAAGAGGAACGAATAAGGAGTAAAAAAATAAATGCATGATGATAGGAGAAATAATTAAATGAGTGAAAAAATGAAGATGAATAACTATTGAAATATGTGAATGAATAAAGAGATTTAAAATGGGATAAATGAGGAAAAACTAATTAACTAAAAACAGAGATATAAAGAGGAATAGATAATAATAATAATAATAATAATAATAATAATAATAATAATAATAATAATAATAATAATAATATGTCACACTTATATAAACAAACAAAACAAAAAGAGCAGAGAGAAATAAAGAGGCTCAAGAAAATGTGAGTTTGAACAGTTGAATAAGACGTATGAGAGAGTAAGACATGAGAAAAATAAATGTAGGCAGGAAACTTAAAATCAATAACTATAGAAAAATAATAGATAATAAAATATAAATAAATGATGAGGAATAAAGGACTGAGAAAATAAATACATGTTAAGATAATGACAAATAAATGTAGGCGGGAAAAAAAGAGGAATAAACAAATAAGTAAAGCAGAATAAATATGTAAATAAATAAATATGGAGATATAAAGCGGGATAAATGAAGAAAAACTCAATAAATAAGAACAAGTTGAGATATGAAGAGCAGTGAATATGGACTAAATAATGAAATAAATAGAAATGTATGACGAGAAATCTGTAAAATACATATATAACAAACAAGTAAAAAATAAATACCTCTAGAGAAAATGAATTAAACAAAATATTTGTGAGCATAAAGCAATAAACAAACTATAAAAATGTATCACAAAATGCAACAGATTGCAACAATTATTTTCACAGTTGTTTATTTTGTACTTTTTAAAAGCTACTTATATTTTTGCATTTATTTTTTTATGACTGTATCTACGAACGTAAGTTTAGGTTTTACATTTTTCTGTAAATCAATTAATCCCTAAACTACGTTGAATTGTCTTATTTTACATTTTTATGTTTGCTTCACATCTGTCCACATATAAATATTATTATTATTATATATATTTATACGGTCCTACCACCCAGGGAGCTTGAGTGATTTTCTTGTTGCTTTGCAGATTTCTTATTTATTTTGGCACTTGTGTGATTCCATATTTTGACCCCTGCAGAAATGATCCCTCATCTCAAAATGGAATGAACAGAAATCCCAGATCCACATGTGGACACAAACAGCTGATTGGTGTAAACAGCAGAACACTGCACATGCAGCTGTACAAGCTGCTTTTTAAAGGGTTCACTCTGTTTTTGGAGGCAGACGTCTGCAGGGGTTTCACAGTTCAAGTCTGAAAATGAACTTCTGAAAGTCCGTCTTCATTTGCATCCCTCCGGCGCCTGCTTTCACTTCAAATACAGCAGCTTGACTGGTATTACATACTCGTCTCTGGTTGTTCAAGGCCTTTCAACTCTATAGATCAGCCTTCATAAACGGACCATACACTTGATTTTTATTCCCCTTCTCTATTTTGCGCATAAAAACCTGCAGTGAAAACGATGAAACCTTGATAAAAACTTGAACTATTGGACATTTGGAAGAGATGGGAAATTTTGTCATTGTTCCCAAAGTTCTTCCCCCAGTTGTTTCTGCAGTCGTCTTGTGTAGGTCATCTGTTCGAGTGAATGGAAACGTCTTCCAACACTGGTAAAAACAGTCAGTGGACATTCTCTCTGAAGCCGGTGTTTGTAACTGTCTTTTCGCTCGCTGCCAGCTCGACCTGGAGGAGGTGAGAGTCATTTTTACTAAGACGATCTGGTTCATGACCAAGAAAGAGGGAAGTGAATGATGCGTTGAGTTTAAAACCCAGTTACAGTCATGTTGACGAATGTACAGTTGGGATTCTACGTACAAATCTGACTCCAATGACCGACTCTACCCCCCCACCCCCGAAACAGGATTTAAGAAAACACTGAATCAATCATTTAATGAACATTCATCAAACTTCCACAGATCTGTGGTTCTCCCATGGTTCCAGACAATCACATTCTCTAACCAACAGACAGGAAGTCTCCAAACATAGGCCCCACCTCTGTGATAGGCCCCGCCCTCAAGAGCCCAGAATGATCTTTTCTCTCCTTCTTTATATTCTTTACTTGGGGTGTTTCCTTCCTCCTCCTAACTTCAGCCAGTCCCTTCACGTATCACCCCCACCACAGCTGTCCTTACCTCACACACCTTACCATCTTCTCTTTATAGCTAAATCTTGCTAATCGCTAACCCTAAGCCTAACTGCTAATCACGCTAGCCGCTAATTGCGCTAATTGCTAACCCTAAACCTAACCTAACTGGAAACCTAACCCTAATTGCTAATCGTGCTAGCCGCTAATCACGCTAATGGCATACTATTTTACACGGTGTAAATATACACGCTGTAAGCTTTTAATGCGTACAGATAACACACCAATTAAAAGTGGTGTGTTCTGTACGCCATTCATAAACTTTCCACACTCCTAAAAACTAAGCTAACCCACCTGTGACCCCTGCCTGTCACCTTCTAATGTCACACATCACACAACTCAGAGCAAATCAGCAAAATACAGGAATCATAACTGTTATAGAACTGCTGTATTACATTCCAGTTACAAAAGATAGTTACGATTATAACATACTGCATTCTAATTATATTATGGTTAGGGCTTTTATGTTCTTCAACTGTGTGATTCTAACAGTACATTGCCCCTGTCAAATAAACTAATAAACAGAATAAAATTGAATAGATTTCTTAATCAGTTGTTGATTGATCTACCGGCGTCCTTGGCCCCGCCCCCTGTTTGAACACGTAAAATGTTGAAAAAATTGCAAGTGTTCCTGCTGGGATTTGAACATTGTAGATCATAGCGTTACTGAGCGATCCATCCACTTGTACTTAGAGGCTCTAAAAATGCCTCCCAAGGCTCTACTATCTCTTGTACTGGGGGGGGGCGGGGGGGGGGGGGCATTTATGTGGAGAGTCTGTGTGTGAGTCAGAAGTGATACAAGAGTCATGTAATGCATTACAGCTCTGAGACAGTAATATTGTAAGGTAAGGAATTACTTTTAAATAACAGTAACAAGTGTTTGTACAGACTAAACTCTAAACCATGATTTTTATTCAGGTCCATCTGTCGTTGGGTTTTGTCAGCACAATGCTAACAGTTTCCCTTCCTTTCCAGTCTTTATGCTAAGCTAAGCTAACAGCCGCTTTCTATTCAGACAATCTGAACAGAGGCCGAGGTGGTGGATGTTTCAGAAAACACTGTCTGATGCTGTGTGCTCGGAGTTTCTTACACTCTCTTCTTCTTCTTCTACTGTTTTGTCTCTGTCTGTAGAAAACACTCATCTCTCGTCATCTATTATTGAAGAGCTTCTGCATTTAATTATAAATGACTACGTCCCTTTGAGAGCGCTAATGAATCCCTTCTCACGGAACTCTGCGCTCGCAACTGTTTTATTTTTACAAAGAAAAGCTCAGGTGGTTTTTTTGTCACATCACACTCTTGGAGACGAGTTCCTGCTGAAATAAAAATAAAAAACCCACAGTAACAAATCTGTCAGATCTGAAAACCGCCTCATAAAAAATAAAAGTTACCTGCTAGCTTAATAAAGACGTTTTGGCAATGAATGCGTGAGTTGGCACGTTTAACAAACGTACAAGTGTAGTTATGTTTAATTCTTCATTTTCTTCAGTGGATTTATAAAATGTCAGAGACCAGGTTTGTAACCTCAATTCCTGGAACAAAAGCAGGATTAATGTTTAAAAAAAACAGCATTGGCTTCATTTGTACAGTTTTTTCTCACATTTTAATATAAGGCGTTTTTCCATTGAGCTGTTTTTATTAACACATCAGAAAACCTGAGTGGAAACACTGAAAATGAGAAAAAGTCTTTATATAATCACAAAGAAGATCTGCAAAGGGGAAGGCTGATGAAGAAGCTTCAAGTGTAATACCACAGATGGCCACTAGATGCTGCTCCAGAAAACCCAGTTTCCATGGACTTATCCCCTGGTTCCTCTACGTGAAACTGGTACGACTCGGCTCGGGTACCAGGTACTATTCCTTCAGGCCGTTTCCATTACAGGATGCTACCGACTTTAAAATACCTGGTCGTCATAGCGACGCTGTGTGAGAGTTACTGATAAACTCGTCGGTTGCTTGTTATCCAGTCAAACTCATGCTGAATCTGTTCATCGACCACCAAGGACACAAAGGTCTGAACCTCCTCCACCGACCACAGTGTGGCTTTGTAGGCTGTCATTATGGATTAGCCTAACGGTATAATTACTGTAAACTTCAGCATCTGTTTTTTTTAAATGGCGTGTCGTGCATTGATGACTCAGAGACAGCTCTGACCAGTCAGTGGTCTGCAGCGTTTACACGTCACATTTTAGTATCTTCATCTGTTTTGGAACCTCGGCTGAGCATAGATATACAGGGCAGTATAAACGCAGAGTTTTCTGAAAATGACCACATCTGCACGTGTTTTTTTTTTTTTTAAACGGAGAGGAGGAAATGTCCATTTTAAAAAAGTACCCGGTTACTTCTAAACATAGCAGGAGTCCTGTGCATTATGGGTGTGTGCAGCAGGTGTGGGTGGGCATGTGTGTTCTAGTCTAATACTTGTGTGATATTAAGTGGCTGCTTCACCTGTGCAGCTCTTGGAGTCCAAGACAAATTTCCCTAAGGGGACAATAAAGTGTATCGTATCCAGGGTGCGATTTGTGGGGGGGATGGGGGGGGGGGTCAGCCTCCCCTCTGGTTTTTACATCCCTACTTCTGCTCAATGAATTTCATCCTGGGGGGGGGGGGGGCAACCAACCAACTGAAATAACAGGCAGGTTGGGACGGTTTTCTTCCACCTACATCAGGGGTCTCAAACACGCGGTCCGGGGGCCAGATGTGGCCCTCCAAAGGTTCCGATCCGACCCCTGGGATGAATTTACAAAGTGCAACATTCCGCAGTCCAGGCTGTGGAACTCATTTTAGTGTCGGTTCTACGTCCAGACCAATCTGATGATGAAGTAAAATCATAACAGAAGAACCTACAAAAAGGATGACTCCATATTTTCTTCTTGGTTTGATGTGAAAAAATAATATAACATTATGCCAATAAATGATACAAACTTCAAATTTTTGTCTTTGTTTTAGCGTAAAAAATAACATTAAATTTTGGAAACATTTACATTTACAAACTATCCTGTAACAATAAAATGTGAATAACCTGAACAAATATGAACAACCTGAAATGTCTAAAGAAAACTCAGCACAGTTTGAACTCTTTTCTTCCTGTTCTTCAGTGTTTAGTGTCTTTGTAGATCTGATCCAGAATGCACATGGACTAATGAGAAGCTGAGGCAGAATAGTGTTAAAGTTGCACTAAATTTTTTGAAGTTTTTTAATTTAAATTTCAGTTTTTTCAGGTTATTCACTTTTTTCTGGATAGTTTATAAAAGTAAGTATTTTCATAATTTAACTGGGTTTTATTGCACAAAAACAAAGACAAACATTTGGAGTTGCCATTATTTATATGTTACTCTGTTCTTATTTGACTGGTCCGCTCCACTGCAGATTAAATCGAGCTGAATGTGGAACCTGAAAGAACAGGAGTTTGACCCACATCCTCCATTACTGGCACTAACGTTCACCTGAACCGAACTCTCGGCAGTCTCAGAATTCGTGAATGTCCACATGCACCGGGGCGCCATAAAGGGGGGGTACAACGGGACAAATTGATGGGGCCCAGCATTTTTGGGGGGGGGGCATAGAGCAGTGGAGGGCGTCCAGTGGATACAGGTTAGAAGGTGTGAAAATTTCATTTAAGATCCGCCGTACGATAGAGGAATAGAACCTGGGAGTCGGACATTGAACGTCTGTAAAGTTTCACTTTTGCAGACCACACCCCACGTATATAAGTGCTACCCCCCCCCGCACTTTGACAAACAAAAAACATCACTCCCTCTGGTCTTTGGACAAATCACACCCTGATCATTTTGTATCCTATTGTTCTGGGGATGGGAAGGTTATCCGATACGCATGGATACGCTGACACGCGCGTACACGATCCCAGTGCAGCGGTACAGAAGCTGAGAGTGAAAGAAAAGTTTGGAATGATATCGCAATGTATCAGATATTGAATATTTGTATTGATAAAATTCAATCTGTTCAATAGAATGTATTTTTAGTCTCATTTAAAAGTGTTACTATTTATTTGGGTAAAGTTTTTCTTTTCTTCAGACCCACGTGAACATGCGCCGTGGATTCGCAGATGTGTACACCGTACACGACTGAGCATGTGCAGATGTGTACATCGTACACGACTGAGCATGTGCAGATGTGTACACCGTACACGACTGAGCATGTGCAGATGTGTACACCGTACACGACTTAGCATGTGCAGATGTGTACACCGTACACGACTGAGCATGTGCAGATGTGTACACCGTACACGACTGAGCATGTGCAGATGTGTACACCGTACACGACTGAGCATGTGCAGATGTGTACACTGAACACCAACAGTCT
The DNA here is from genome assembly GCF_902148855.1 of Sphaeramia orbicularis. Lineage (NCBI taxonomy): Eukaryota > Metazoa > Chordata > Actinopteri > Kurtiformes > Apogonidae > Sphaeramia > Sphaeramia orbicularis. The sequence goes on along the minus strand of NC_043961.1, from coordinate 165,589 downwards.
GAGCTCCGCCCATGGACTGAGCATGTGCAGATGTGTACACCGTACACGACTGAGCATGTGCAGATGTGTACACCGAACACGACTGAGCATGTGCAGATGTGTACACCGTACACGACTGAGCATGTGCAGATGTGTACACCGTACACGACTGAGCATGTGCAGATGTGTACACCGTACATGACTGAGCATGTGCAGATGTGTACACTGAACACCAACAGTCTGAGCTCCGCCCATGGACTGAGCATGTGCAGATGTGTACACCGTACATGACTGAGCATGTGCAGATGTGTACACTGAACACCAACAGTCTGAGCTCCGCCCATGGACTGAGCATGTGCAGATGTGTACACCGTACATGACTGAGCATGTGCAGATGTGTACACTGTACACTAACAGTGGATGGACTGTGGCACAAGCCCCGCCCATGAATACTGTAACGTCTGTATGTGAATGTGACAGACTTAGAAGGAGAACATGTGGTTTATGAACATGAACTAGATCAGCTGGACTGAATACTGCAGTACACACCACAGATACTGCAGTACACACCACAGATACTACAGTACAGACCACAGATACTACAGTACAGACCACAGATACTACAGTACAGACCACAGATACAGCAGTACACACCACAGATACTGCAGTACACACCACAGATACTACAGTACACACCACAGATACTGCAGTACAGACCACAGATACTGCAGTACAGACCACATATACTACAGTACAGACCACAGATACAGCAGTACACACCACAGATACTGCAGTACACACCACAGATACTACAGTACAGACCACAGATACAGCAGTACACACCACAGATACTGCAGTACACACCACAGATACTGCAGTACAGACCACAGATACTGCAGTACAGACCACATATACTACAGCACAGACCACAGATACAGCAGTACACACCACAGATACTGCAGTACACACCACAGATACTACAGTACAGACCACAGATACAGCAGTACACACCACAGATACTGCAGTACACACCACAGATACTGCAGTACAGACCACAGATACTACAGTACACACCACAGATACTGCAGTACACACCACAGATACTGCAGTACAGACCACAGATACTACAGTACAGACCACAGATACTGCAGCACAGACCACATATACTACAGTACACACCACAGATACTACAGTACAGACCACAGATACAGCAGTACACACCACAGATACTGCAGTACACACCACAGATACTGCAGTACAGACCACAGATACTACAGTACACACCACAGATACTGCAGCACACACCACAGATACTGCAGTACAGACCACAGATACTGCAGTACAGACCACAGATACTGCAGTACAGACTACAGATACTGCAGTACAGACCACAGATACTGCAGTACAGACCAAAGATACTACAGTACAGACCACATATACTACAGTACAGACCACAGATACTGCAGTACAGACCACAGATACTGCAGTACAGATACTACAGTACAGACTACACATACTACGGTACAGACCCCAGATACTACAGTATAGACTATAGATACTACAGTACAGACTACAGATACTACAGTAAAGACCACAGATACTGCAGTACAGACTACAGATACTACAGTACAGATACTACAGTACAGACTACAGATACTACAGTACAGACCCCAGATACTACAGTATAGACTACAGATACTACAGTACAGACTACAGATACTGCAGTACAGACTACAGATACTACAGTAAAGACCACAGATACTGCAGTACAGACTACAGATACTACAGTACAGATACTACAGTACAGACTACAGATACTACAGTACAGACCACAGATACTACAGTACAGACTTCAGACACTGCGGTACACACCACAGATACTGCAGTACACACCACAGATAATGCAGTACACACCACAGATACTGCAGTACACACCACAGATAATGCAGTACACACCACAGATACTGCAGTACACACCACAGATAATGCAGTACACACCACACATACTGCAGTACACACCACAGATACTACAGTACAGACCACATATACTGCAGTACAGACCACAGATACTGCAGTACAGACCACAGATACTACAGTGCAGACCACAGATACTGCAGTACAGACCACAGATACTGCAGTACAGACCACAGATACTACAGTACAGACTACAGATACTACAGTACAGACTACAGATACTACAGTACAGATACTACAGTACAGACTACAGATACTACAGTACAGACTACAGATACTACAGTACAGACTACAGATACTACAGTACAGATACTACAGTACAGACTACAGATACTACAGTACAGACCCCAGATACTACAGTATAGACTACAGATACTACAGTACAGACTACAGATACTGCAGTACAGACTACAGATACTACAGTACAGACCACAGATACTGCAGTACAGACTACAGATACTACAGTACAGACTACAGATACTACAGTACAGACCACAGATACTACAGTACAGACTACAGACACGGCAGTACACACCACAGATAATGCAGTACACACCACAGATAATGCAGTACACACCACAGATACTGCAGTACACACCACAGATAATGCAGTACACACCACAGATACTGCAGTACAGACCACAGATACTGCAGTACAGACCACAGATACTACAGTACAGACCACAGATACTGCAGTACAGACTACAGATACTACTGTACAGACCACAGATACTACAGTACAGACTACAGATACTGCAGTACAGACTACAGATACTACAGTACAGACTACAGATACTACAGTACAGATACTACAGTACAGACTACAGATACTACAGTACAGACCACAGATACTACAGTACAGACTACATATACTGCAGTACAGACTACAGATACTACAGTACAGACCGCAGATACTGCAGTACAGACCACAGATACTACCGTACAGACCACAGATACTGCAGCACAGACCACAGATACTACAGTACACACCACAGATACTACAGTACAGACCACAGATACTACAATACAGACCACAGATACTGCAGTACACACCACAGATACTGCAGTACACACCACAGATACTACAGTACAGATACTACAGTACAGACCACAGATACAGCAGTACACACCACAGATACTGCAGTACACACCACAGATACTACAGTACAGACCACAGATACAGCAGTACACACCACAGATACTGCAGTACACACCACAGATACTGCAGTACAGACCACAGATACTACAGTACACACCACAGATACTGCAGTACACACCACAGATACTGCAGTACAGACCACAGATACTACAGTACAGACCACAGATACTGCAGCACAGACCACAGATACTACAGTACACACCACAGATACTACAGTACAGACCACAGATACTACAATACACACCACAGATACTGCAGTACACACCACAGATACTGCAGTACACACCACAGATACTACAGTACAGATACTACAGTACAGACCACAGATACAGCAGTACACACCACAGATACTGCAGTACACACCACAGATACTACAGTACAGACCACAGATACAGCAGTACACACCACAGATACTGCAGTACACACCACAGATACTGCAGTACAGACCACAGATACTACAGTACACACCACAGATACTGCAGCACACACCACAGATACTGCAGTACAGACCACAGATACTACAGTACAGACCACAGATACTGCAGCACAGACCACAGATACTACAGTACACACCACAGATACTACAGTACAGACCACAGATACTACAATACACACCACAGATACTGCAGTACACACCACAGATACTGCAGTACACACCACAGATACTACAGTACAGATACTACAGTACAGACCACAGATACTACAATACACACCACAGATACTGCAGTACACACCACAGATACTGCAGTACAGACCACAGATACTGCAGTACACACCACAGATACTGCAGTACAGACCTCGGATACTGCAGTACAGACCAAAGATACTACAGTACAGACCACATATACTACAGTACAGACCACAGATACTGCAGTACAGACCACAGATACTGCAGTACAGATACTACAGTACACACTACACATACTACGGTACAGACCCCAGATACTACAGTACAGACTACAGATACTACAGTACAGACTACAGATACTACAGTAAAGACCACAGATACTGCAGTACAGACTACAGATACTACAGTACAGATACTACAGTACAGACTACAGATACTACAGTACAGACCCCAGATACTACAGTATAGACTACAGATACTACAGTACAGACTACAGATACTGCAGTACAGACTACAGATACTACAGTACAGACCACAGATACTGCAGTACAGACTACAGATACTACAGTACAGACTACAGATACTACAGTACAGATACTACAGTACAGACCACAGATACTACAGTACAGACTACAGACACGGCAGTACACACCACAGATAATGCAGTACACACCACAGATAATGCAGTACACACCACAGATACTGCAGTACAGACCACAGATACTACAGTACAGACCACAGATACTGCAGTACAGACTACAGATACTGCAGTACAGACTACAGATACTACAGTACAGACCACAGATACTACAGTACAGACTACAGATACTACAGTACAGACTACAGATACTACAGTACAGACTACAGATACTACAGTACAGACTACAGATACTGCAGTACAGACTACAGATACTACAGTACAGACTACAGATACTACAGTACAGACCACAGATACTACAGTACAGACTACAGATACTACAGTACAGACCACAGATACTGCAGTACAGACTACAGATACTACAGTACAGACTACAGATACTACAGTACAGACCACAGATACTACAGTACAGACTACAGATACTACAGTACAGACTACAGATACTACAGTACAGACCACAGATACTACAGTACAGACTACAGATACTACAGTACAGACCACAGATACTACAGTACAGACCACAGATACTGCAGTACAGACTACAGATACTACAGTACAGACTACAGATACTGCAGTACAGACTACAGATACTACAGTACAGACTACAGATACTACAGTACAGACCACAGATACTGCAGTACAGACTACAGATACTACAGTACAGACCACAGATACTACAGTACAGACTACAGATACTACAGTACAGACTACAGATACTACAGTACAGACCACAGATACTACAGTACAGACCACAGATACTACAGTACAGACCACAGATACTACAGTACAGACTACAGATACTACAGTACAGACCACAGATACTACAGTACAGACTACAGATACTACAGTACAGACTACAGATACTGCAGTACAGACTACAGATACTACAGTACAGACTACAGATACTGCAGTACAGACTACAGATACTACAGTATAGACTACAGATACTACAGTACAGACTACAGATACTGCAGTACAGACTACAGATACTACAGTACAGACCACAGATACTGCAGTACAGACTACAGATACTACAGTACAGACTACAGATACTACAGTACAGATACTACAGTACAGACCACAGATACTACAGTACAGACTACAGACACGGCAGTACACACCACAGATAATGCAGTACACACCACAGATAATGCAGTACACACCACAGATACTGCAGTACAGCCCACAGATACTACAGTACAGACCACAGATACTGCAGTACAGACTACAGATACTGCAGTACAGACTACAGATACTACAGTACAGACCACAGATACTACAGTACAGACTACAGATACTACAGTACAGACTACAGATACTACAGTACAGACTACAGATACTACAGTACAGACTACAGATACTGCAGTACAGACTACAGATACTACAGTACAGACTACAGATACTACAGTACAGACCACAGATACTACAGTACAGACTACAGATACTACAGTACAGACCACAGATACTGCAGTACAGACTACAGATACTACAGTACAGACTACAGATACTACAGTACAGACTACAGATACTGCAGTACAGACTACAGATACTGCAGTACAGACTACAGATACTTCCTTAAACAGTCCCATACATATGTAACAGTACATCCCATAATGCCTTGCACGGGTGTCTCTTCCAGTGACAGAACCTTTTTCTGTTTGACCTTCAGTATAAATACATTTCATTATAAATGGATTCAGTGAAGGAGTCAGAAGTTGAGTTCGAAACAAACAGAGAAACGACTGCAAACACAGTCTGAACTGTTTCACTGACTGAATGTGAGGCACGTGTTCTGAAACTGAACTGAAGACACTTTGGAAAAAGTCTTGTTCTTATTTGATAAATAAATAATCAGCTCATTGAATTGAACTGCATATTTTTTTTATCAGAATGAATGTGTTCAATCAGAATGTGCTTAATCTCTCTGTATTGTGATTTGGGTGTGAATCGTATCGCATCGCACCGTGAGATTCCACACACGTATCTATAATATATCGGATCAGAGATGCTGTATCAAGATGTGGATCGTATCGGCCTGAAAACTAAGATTCCCAGCCCTATATTGTATCATATTAATAATAAAATAACTGAACAGAAGTGAATGTGTGATTCAGCCAAAGACATTTACATCCGTCTTGAACCTTTACATGACGACGTCTTTTCTTCTACTGTTTCAGTGCTTCACCTCCTCCTCACCTCCTCCTCCTCCTCCTTGATCTCTCCCCGTCTTTAGTCTGTCTTTCCCTCATCATTAAAGCTCAGATGTGATACATCAGAGGGAGATGTAGCCCCACTTTCTGCTGCGTTTCAACTCTCCCTCTGCCTTTTTTAATCTCATTAACATTTGACATTTGCATTCCCTCCTCATCCTCCGTCAGCATCAACGCTCACTCTGCACCAGAAGAAACCTGGAAACTTTCAGTCCCACTCCAGTACATGGATGTAAATCTGTGTGCTCCCTGCAGCTCATTGTACATTAACCTAAAACACAAATATCACATTCATTATTTATGTGTGCGCTGTGCATTTTGTTCATTGTGTTTGCTCAACATAAATGTAAAACAGAAGAGGATGTTTGAGTTTGAGTCTTTTCTTCCGCAGTTTGATCTGCAGATCCATTTATAGCTCAGCTAATCCGGATTGAAGTTTGTATGTGGATCACAGCAACCAAACGCTGCTTCAAAAAAAAAAAAAAAAAAAACAGCGTGAAAGTCAAATGGATTACCTGATCCTGGTCGTGAACATGGTTTTCCCAGAGACGTGTCAAAAAGAGGCGTTTTTCAGGATCAGTGAGAGTCTGTAGGTTATAAAATGTGTGTTTTATATGACATTTTTATTTTACTTTTAGGCATATTTTTTTTACTGTGTGTGTTTTTATTTCTCTATTTTCTAAATATATGTTTATGGTTGTTGTTGTCTGTGCTGCTCTGTCCTGTTCAACCAATAACTGAACATTTGAGGTGATGGGCTCCAAGTTTGGACAGATTTTCAGTTTTTACTACAACCACTGATGACAACAAACAATTATGTCGAACTGGAGAAATGTTGGACTGAAGTCTGGACCTGATCTGAGCAAATGTGGAGACGGAACCAGTTATAAAACGTAACAAATTAAGCAGGAATTCAAACAGGTTGGAGAAATCCACTCAATTTTTGCCAACATGAATATACAGATAGTTTTGCAGCAGCTGGAGGGTTCAAATTCAAACTGTCTGAACTATTAGGGTCCAAATACACAAAGAAATGAAGGAAAAAAGTAGGTTTAGCAAAATATGAGCCCTTTAATGTTCCTTCAGATTTTCATGTTTAGGAAATGTTAGAGTCATGTATTGGTTAGAAGACGGTCACCACTTCAGCCACTTTATAAATGTTGACTTAAACAGATACTAATTAGCATCATCTATTTAGCAGGCTAACTCACACACCACGTAATCTGATATAATTTAAAGCTATTTTAAAAGGTTTTGTAATTAAGACAAAAAGGATTAAATGTACATTTCTCTGTTGATACTAAATGTATCACGTCCTGTTTCCTAAGTGGGTGTGGATGAATAAATATGACTGAAAATGTCTAAACATAATGCTATTACACCAATAAATAGTTTTTATGGGTTGTGTTTTCATCCTATTTATCCTATTATTTGTGTTTTTTTTGTTTTTTTTTAGCAGTTTATTTGTATCTTTATTCTTCTTTTTATTTTACCATATTAAGTATTTTACTTATGTCTTCGTACAGCATTTTCGGCAGCTTGTGTTGTTTTAAATAAAGCTATTTAAATAAACTTGACCTTATTAACCTCATTCCATCAATATCATTGTTTTTTTTTTACTTTCCTAAGATGATATTTGTGTTTCATGACCTCATTGCTGATAGAGATGGACCTAAAATAAGTAGATTTTTTCCTCAACTGTGTGTTGGGGAAATGTAATTTTACTGATGTTCAGAACGTGTGACTGGTGAAAACTGAGTCCAGTCTTTATTTGGGTGACTCCAGACACCACCGGACTGGGAATGTGAGAGTGAATGAATAATGGATCAATAATGGAAAGCTCTTTGGGTGCCTTGAAAAGTGCTGTAGAAATCTAATCCATTATAATTATTATTATTATTTAGCTGACTCTGGACTGAAGACGTCTGCTAAAACCTGTAAATTATGCTCACTTGTCCCATTGGAATGAATGGGCCCTAAAGGGGCGGAGCTTAGAGAAACCATGTGACACTGAAACAGAAAATGACTCTCCATTAATGAGTCCTTGGCCGTTTCTCAATCTTGAAGCATTCATTTACATAAATCTGCATCATCAAATTTCAGTTCCAATGTCCAAGATCCTTCTGGACTGAGTTTAACTACCCACAATCCTCTGCAAAAATGAAAACGAACCACACAAATTATAGATCGCTTCACCAGTGTAAAATGAATTAAATCTAATTATCAGGTGATCTTATTAGATGAAATGAGATGGGTTTATTTACTTTAAATAGAGAAACTCATCCACAGAGACATAAATAAATGGAACATGCAGTAACGAAACCATAACGAGATAGAAATACTGAGAAAGAAATCAGAGAACGGATACAATAGTTGAATGTGTTTTGAGTTTATCTGTAAATATAATGAAATAAGAATAAATGAAGAGTTCAACCGGTCACATTAAAAGTCAAAGGTTATTAACTGATTTACAAATATCCATATGTGAATTTTTTCTCACATAAATGTTGATTCTTCTTCATAAAATGTAAATGAATGGATGAATGTACAAAGTACTTGTGCTTTCATGAGACATTAACTCTAAATAAATGCAGTGAGTGATTTGTGAAAATTGGGAGGGGGGGATGTGTAACCATGCATTTTTAATTTTCATCACTAGGGATCGTATGTAAAATTAGGCTGTTATTAATTAAAGCGATCAGCCCCAGGAGGCTGTGGTTTACACTGATTTCAGATCAGCTCTGGGAGGCCTTCGGCTCAATATCAGATGTTTTCAGACGCTTTGTTTAGAGCAAAAAAAACTGATGTAACATGGCCACAAGAGTATTTTACCACAGCATCGAACTCATTAGTGCATCATATTTATTAATATGAATAAATGAATAAATAACAGCTGTTTCAGGTGTTTATATGTGATTTATCTGCTTTCTGACCATGAAAATTAAATACATGAGCTCATCAGCGCTCATCATTTCATTTAGAAACGCCTGCCTTTTGTCACCAGCTCATCCACACTGGGGTCCCTGTGTGGAGCACGCGGTCATGTGATCACCGCCGCCGTTCGCCGCTGCATGAGTCGGCCTCGCTGCGATAATCCGCATTGATTCACGCGTCCCAGGAGACGAACGCTGCATCCGTCAGCTGCTGTTTGTGATCGAGAGGCTGTGACGGATTCTGTGTTCACTCGGAGGCTGGTTTATGTCGGGTTTTTAAATCAGCGAAGGAGACGATACACGAACATTAAAGAAGTGATATTTTGCTTTTTTAAATGGAATTCTTCCTTTTCCAACATTTCCCTGTGGTCTCCATAAACTGTAAATGCTCTGCTTAGCTCTGAATTCTTCATTCATTCAGCTCCACAGGTCCATCTGCAACACTATTTCTGACTAATGACACCACAAAGGAGGTTTGGAGCGCTGGCCCTTTAAATGCACATGACCCCGCCCCCTTCCAGGTCTGTGACTGTACACACTGTCCCGTTCACCCACTTGTGTTCATTAATACAACCAACAACTGAACATTTTAGGTAATGGGCTCGACGTTTGGACATATTTTCAGTCTGGACTACAACTGCTGATGACGACAAACAAATAAGTCAAACTCGGAGAAATGTTGGTCTGAAGTCTGGACCTGATATGTGCACATGTCAGGATGAAACTAGCCATAAAACGTAACGAATTAAGAAGGAATTAACACCAGTTGCAGAAATCCTCTTGATTTTTGCTGGAATGAATCTGAAGATAGTTTTGCAGCAGCTGGAGGGTTCAAATTCAAACTGTCTGAACTATTAGAGTCCAAATACACAAAGAAATGAAGCACAGACTAAGAAAAGTGGGTTTAGACGAATATGAGCCCTTTAAAGATTCAGAGTAAAAACAACACAGGATTTTGACTGACTTGAGATCATACTGGTCTGTATGTGGAACCTGAATGCAAAGGATTTTGAAACTGTTTATTGTAAAGATCTTCAGTGTAATTTTTGCTTTTCCTAAATTATCCCACAGGCTGGAATGAAGCCTTTGGTGGCCAGTTTTGGGCCATGGACCGCACGTTTGGCATCCCTGATCTAGACGATGATAGCAACACTATGCATCAAAAGTGACACTAAGAGAATCCTGGGCATCAAAATGGTTTCCTGACCCAGGGTAAGTGTTGTCCTGGGATGTAATGAAGACCAGCAGAGCCTTTAATCAAAGCTACGAGGACAGATCTGACCAATAACGGTTCAATGAACAAGTCTTCTCACAGTCACCGTCATGCACATATAGGGTACAATTTTGCAACCACTGGGGTGAAGAACAGCTTCCTTTCACACAATATTTCCCAAAGTATTGGAACATCTGCCTTAATATGTGAACTTTAAAGCCATTTCATTCTTAATCCATAGGTTTAATATGGGTGTTCCAGCCTTTGCATCTGTATCAGCTTCGGCTCTTCTGTCAAGGTTTTCCACCAGGTTTAAGAGTGTGTTCATGGGAATTTTGGACCATTCCTACTGAAGTGCATTAGTGTGTTCAGGTACTGATGTCGGATGAAGTCTGGATCACAGCTAACTAGCTTATCTGACTTTCTTTGTCAAATAAAACTGTGCAATAACTGCCTCATATTCATGGAGAATGTCCACAGGACGAATGTTTGGGTCACGTCGTGTTCAAGATTCAAGGTTCACTTTATTGTCATTACATGTAGTATATACATGAAACGAAATCAGCACTCAGGACCAGTAATGGACATCTGAAAATCCTAGAAAATGAATCCTATATTAAAAATAATAACAGTAAAATCCTGATAATAACAGTAAAACCTAAAAATAAATAACTAATAAATAATGCATTAATGCTGCAGTGCAAGATTTAAATGAGCAGCTTGTTAAAAACAGGATAAAACAGCAGTGTTTCCAGTCGCAGCATGATGAACAGTGCATCAGTTTTCCATGTCCATGTCTGAACACGCCCTTAGCTTCGTACGAGCGGGAGAGGATACCACCTTACATGGCTACGGGTCATGTGGACAACCGGCTCTGCAAGGAGGAGCTGGAGTACGAGGTCTCATGAGGACTGGGGGGCATGTACCGCCGTGAGCTGGGACTCCAGACCGTGGAGCCGTCGGACATGACGACACTTGAGGCCAAACTCAGACTGCAGAGGATAGCAGCCGAGCAACCTCAGGGGGTCTGAGGAAGTTCCACTGGGTTGTAGAGCTCAGGACTGGCTCTGGACAGTCAGACTCATCCGATGAGGATGCTGATGCTGCCGTAGGTATGTGGAGAAAGGCCTGCTGTTCCCTCCCAAAATGCACATGGAGAACATGCAGCTGGATTTCAACTTGTCTGTCACATGTCCTCTTCATCACACGAGCTGCCTGGAGACCAGACAAGGAAGGTCCAAGCAAGGTTATTATCGTTAATGAAAACTAACGAAATGACGAAAACTGGAATTGAAAAAATATTTTCGTTAACTGAAAAAAATAAAACTATTATTTAAAGAAAAAAACCATAACTAACTTAAACTGTATCGTGTGTTTATAAAACTAACTAAAGCGGATAAAAATTATGGATAAAATTCCCTTCGTTTTTGTCTTTGTCAATATCGGATTGATATGAAATCGATTTATTTCAGTTGAGCAATTTTAGTCAGGAGCATCATATGATATTTAAGGGTCCGTCACTTGTGTTCACTTGTGGTTTCCAGTCGTCTTCTGGTCCCCACTCTACCTGGAAACATGGAGACTAAAGCAGCAGAGTCCTGTCTGGGATTGATTTGAATAGGAGCACAGAGAAGAAGAGAAAAGAGACCACTGAACTACAACTGAACTACAACTGAACTACAACTAAACTACAACTGAACTACAACTGAACTACAACTAAACTACAACTGAACTACGACTGAACTATGACTGAACTACAACTGAACTACAACTAAACTACAACTGAACTACGACTGAACTACGACTGAACTACAACTGAACTACGACTGAACTACGACTGAACTACGACTGAACTACAACTGAACTACGACTGAACTACGACTGAACTACGACTGAACTACGACTAAACTACGACTGAACTACGACTGAACTACGACTGAACTACGACTGAACTACAACTAAACTACAACTGAACTACAACTGAACTACAACTAAACTACAACTGAACTACGACTGAACTACGACTGAACTACAACTGAACTACAACTAAACTACAACTGAACTACGACTGAACTACAACTGAACTACGACTGAACTACGACTGAACTACAACTGAACTACAACTGAACTACAACGGAACTACAACTGAACTACAACTGAACTACAACTAAACTACAACTGAACTACAACTGAACTACGACTGAACTACGACTGAACTACGACTGAACTAAACTAAACTACAACTGAACTACAACTAAACTACAACTGAACTACAACTGAACTACAACTGAACTACAACTGAACTACAACTAAACTAAAACTGAACTACAACTGAACTACAACTAAACTACAACTGAACTACAACTAAACTACAACTGAACTACAACTAAACTAAAACTGAACTACAACTGAACTACAACTGAACTACAACTAAACTACAACTGAACTACAACTAAACTAAAACTGAACTACAACTACAACTGAACTACAACTAAACTACAACTAAACTACAACTGAACTACAACTAAACTAAAACTGAACTACAACTGAACTACAACTGAACTACAACTGAACTACAACTAAACTACAACTGAACTACAACTAAACTACAACTGAACTACAACTAAACTAAAACTGAACTACAACTGAACTACAACTGAACTACAACTAAACTACAACTAAACTACAACTGAACTACAACTAAACTAAAACTGAACTACAACTGAACTACAACTGAACTACAACTAAACTACAACTAAACTACAACTAAACTACAACTGAACTACAACTGAACTACAACTAAACTACAACTGAACTACGACTGAACTATGACTGAACTACAACTGAACTACAACTGAACTACAACTAAACTACAACTGAACTACAACTGAACTATGACTGAACTACAACTGAACTACAACGGAACTACAACTGAACTACAACTGAACTACAACTGAACTAAACTACAACTGAACTACAACGGAACTACAACGGAACTACAACTAGACTACAACTGAACTACAACTGAACTACAACTAAACTACAACTGAACTACGACTGAACTATGACTGAACTACAACTGAACTACAACTAAACTACAACTGAACTACGACTGAACTACGACTGAACTACGACTAAACTACGACTGAACTACGACTGAACTACGACTGAACTACAACTGAACTACAACTGAACTACAACTAAACTACAACTGAACTACAACTGAACTACAACTGAACTACAACTAAACTAAAATTAAACTACAACTAAACTAAAACTGAACTACAACTGAACTACAACTAAACCAAACTACAACTAAACTACAACTGAACTACAACTAAACTAAACTACAACTGAACTAAAACTGAACTAAAACTGAACTAAAACTAAACTAAAACTAAACTACAACTAAACTAAAACTGAACTACAACTAAACTACAACTAAACTACAACTGAACTACAACTAAACTACAACTAAACTAAACTACAACTGAACTAAAACTGAACTAAAAACTAAGCATTTAGAAAATAATGAAAACTAATAAAAACTATCAAACCTGCTCTAAAAAAGAATTAAAACAAACTGAATTAGAGAAAAAAAAGTAAAAACTAAATAAAACCAAACTAGAATGAAAAATCCAAAACTGTTAGAACCTTGTGTCCAACAGAAGACTGGGCCATAAAGACTGTGACCAGGAGTGTTGGAAACCAGGAGCACCATTCCTAAACCCTCCCAGATGACGCTACAAGAAGCAGAGAAAAGGAAGCTGGGATGAAGACAGACTCAGAGACTGAAATGGAGAATGCAGAGGTACCACGGCAGTTAGAGGAGCTCACAGAACACCAGAGGAGGTTTAGGGCCAGACCTGTACCAGCACAGGTCCACCTCCCACTTTATGAAGAGCTGCAGGAGCAGAGTGAGGAGCACGACCGTGAAGCATATCACCTTCAAACTGTCCAGAAACCGTTCAGCCTTTTGGAGAGGGAGCGACTGAAGAAGGAGCAGAAACAGAAACTCCACCAGCCAGAACCACTGATGCACTAAAAAGCACCATGAGGCTGGGAGAGCAGAGGACAAACACAGAGGAGGAGGCTGTTTGGATTTTTCATGTTCGTTAATTGGAAGCTCCAAAGACGAGTTCAGGATGCACTTGGTCTCAGTTTAAGAATTTATTGTGATCACATGTGGAATATAAACGCCAGTGCTGGTCTCTGTGGACTAGAGCTCCTGCAGGACCTCCAGTCACAGAGCCCTGAACACCAGCTGTGGTTCACAGTTCTCTTCTTGGGTGACTCCGCCCCGAACAATGGGTTGGACTTCACAACGTCATCTGACTCCGTCTTCTGATTGGCTCTCACCTGTTGACGTGACTTGCCGACCGTCCGTCCACGTATTGTTGCTGGAATGTGCTACGCAGAGTGTCCTGACTGTTGTTTTAGACGTGGATCTGTTAGAATGTGAGGTCCGAGCTTCTGTAGACACAACATCTGCTTCAGTGAATGAACTGAGCCTGAAACTGACCAGTACTGGAGTCCAGGAGTTTACTGGGAAACAAGCTTCACCAGTAGAGAAACATGGGACATTTTAGAGCGGCTCAGAGCAAGACTGGAGTTATTCTAGGATTATTCTTCAAGGTGCGGTGGAAGGAGAGGCCGAAGCAGAGGGAGATGAAGCTGCAGGGGCTGGTGCTGAAACGAGCCCAGGCCAAGGAGCCCGCCCCCCCCCCTTCAGGAAACAGGACATTCAGCGCAGAGAGGAGTACCAGCAGGAAATAAAAGAGATGAAGAAGAGAGTGGAAGGAGGACCACTGCTGCTGGAGCAGGTGGCACAGATACCAGACTGACAAATCCACATCAGCTCAGGTCTGATCACTTCACGACGCCAGAGATGGAGCAACAACTCCACCAGAGGATGGGAGGATGATCGCACCGGGAGCGCTGATACACATACATGTGCTTTAAAACCACGCAGGTGGGAGGGGGTAGAATTAATTCAATAAATAAAAGGCATGGGGTTCTACAGCCCACAAGAAAAAAAAAAAGAAAAGGTCTGGATCCCAGTCTCTAACTCATCCAAAGGCTGAGGTCAGACCAGTCCAGTTCCTCCACAACAAACCCACTCATCCATGTCTTTGTGGACGTTGCTTTGTTCACTGGTGTCAGTCATGTTGGAACAGGAAACTGGACCACAGAGTTGGACCATGAAACTGTCCAAAAGCATTACGAGTTCCTTTGACTGGAACTAAAGGGCCAACCCCTGGAAAACACCCCCACACCAGAACCCCCCCCCTTCCAACAAACTTTACACTGAGCACAATGCAGTCAATGGGCAGCCGTGCCTGGATGGCTGGAGAGTCGGCTTGTGACCGATGGGTTGTCGGTTCGATTCCCTAGACCGGAGGAGAATTGTTGGCTGATGTGCCCCTGAGCAATGCACTTAACTTTCAGGCCTTATATGGCTCCTCTATACAGTGTGGTACGCATGATCTAGTGAGGGGTTAAAGCAGGGTTCTCAAACTTCAGGTTCCACATTCAGTCTGATCTGATCTGCAGTGAACTGGACCGGTCAAATAAGAACAGAAGAAGCCAGAAATAATGACAACTGCACATCTATGTCTGCGTTTGAGTGTAAAAAACCATTAAATTATGAAAATACTTACTTTTATAATAATAATAATGGATTGGATTTATATAGCGCCTTTCTAGACACCCAAAGCGCTTTACATTATTGACCCATTATTCATTCGTGCTCACATTCTCCCTCTGGTGGTGGTAAACTACATCTGTAGCCACAGCTGCCCTGGGGCAGACTGACAGAACTATTATAAACTATCCAAACAGATGTGAATAAAATGAAAAAACTAAAATTTCTTCAGAAAAATCAGTGTAATTTTCTCAGTCTTCTTCCTCCACTTCTCATTAGTCCATGTGCATTCTGGATCAGATCTGCAAAGACACTAAACACTGAGGAACAGAAGAAAAGAGTTCAAACTGGACTGAATTCAATACAGACATTTCAGGTTGGGCACATTTGTTCAGGTTAGTCACAGTTTATTGGTACAGGAGAGTTTGGAAATGGAAAGAGTTTCACAATTTAATTTAATTTGCACTAAAACAAAGACAAACATTTGAAGTTGTCATTAATTATAGACATAATGTCATATTTTTTTCACATCAAACTGAGAAGAAAATATGGAGTCCTTATTTTTTGTAGGTTTTTATGCTTTTATTTGACTGTAGATCATGTTGGTTTGTCTGTGGAAACTGAACTAAAATGAGTTTGACACTTTGCAAATTCATCCCATGGGCCACACTGGAACCTTTGGTGGGCCACATTTGGCCCCGGACCACATGTTTGACAGCCCTGGGTTAAAGGCAGAAGATACAGTTTGGTGCAGTTTATGTGTGTGAACCTACAGACCAAATGAAGATTCTTCTTCATCAGTTTAGTACGGTTCTCCTGGAACCTCCAACCCCACACTGGTCCAAGAGACTGGCACACAGAGACGCATGACTGGTCATTCCAGAGGACAGTGTCCACTCCTATAGAGGACAGTGTCCACTCCTGTAGAGGACAGTGTCCACTGCTCTAGAGGACAGTGTCCACTCCTATAGAGGACAGTGTCCACTCCTGTAGAGGACAGTGTCCACTCCTATAGAGGACAGTGTCCACTGCTCTAGAGGACAGTGTCCACTCCTATAGAGGACAGTGTCCGCTCCTATAGAGGACAGTGTCCACTCCTGTAGAGGACAGTGTCCACTCCTATAGAGGACAGTGTCCACTGCTCTAGAGGACAGTGTCCACTCCTATAGAGGACAGTGTCCACTGCTCTAGAGGACAGTGTCCACTCCTATAGAGGACAGTGTCCGCTCCTATAGAGGACAGTGTCCACTCCTGTAGAGGACAGTGTCCACTCCTGTAGAGGACAGTGTCCACTCCTATAGAGGACAGTGTCCATCGCTCTAGAGGACAGTGTCCACCGCTCTAGAGGACAGTGTCCACTCCTATAGAGGACAGTGTCCACTGCTCTAGAGGACAGTGTCCACCGCTCTAGAGGACAGTGTCCACTCCTATAGAGGACAGTGTCCACTGCTCTAGAGGACAGTGTCCACTCCTCTAGAGGACAGTGTCCACCGCTCTAGAGGACAGTGTCCACTCCTATAGAGGACAGTGTCCACTGCTCTAGAGGACAGTGTCCACTGCTGTAGAGGACAGTGTCCAGTCAGTGTCCACTGCTCTAGAGGACAGTGTCCACTCCTGTAGAGGACAGTGTCCACTCCTATAGAGGACAGTGTCCAGTCAGTGTCCACTGCTCTAGAGGACAGTGTCCACTGCTGTAGAGGACAGTGTCCAGTCAGTGTCCACTGCTCTAGAGGAGAGTGTCCAGTCAGTGTCCACTGCTCCAGTGGACAGTGTCCCCTGCTGTCCGTGGCTGTGTCCCACCCTTTGCGTGGACCTCTGTGATGACAGGCTTGGCTGCAGCTGCTTGGTCGTGAAAACCCATTCCATGAAGCTCTCTGTACTCACTTTTCCATTGACCCTCAAACTGTGCAAATAGAAATTGCGCATAAAAATTTACCTAATGGAAAAATGACAATTCGGCCAAAACCTGAATTTGATTAAACATTTTTGCGCTGGCAAGGGGTGTTTTTTTGGGTGTAGCACAACTGGTATATCACACAAAACTGCAATGGAAAGACCTTTTTCCACAACTAGAGGCAGGTGAATGAAAAAAAAAAAAAAAGGATGTCGGACGTTACAAGAGAAGAAACAGAATTTTAAAAGAAACGTGTCGGTATGTGTGGACACACAAATCAACACCATATTTACATTAATCTCCATGTTTATGGAATGACTTCTCGTGTCATTTTGCGATAAACTCAACAAATCATCGTATTTGTGATTTAACTGAAAACCTGACATTACACACTTCTGTTTTTTTTTATGTTTAATAAATGTCGGTAAAGTTTTGTGCGTATGTCCAAAGGAAAAGCAATTAATGGCTGTTCTGGGACTAATCTGAAGGACATGTGAAGTTTAGACATTTGCAGATGTTGACTCTGCAGAATGTTGTTGGACATTTTAGTCTGAGCGTGTACTGACCACGCTCTGTGACTTTACCAGCAGAGTTACTGCAGTTCCAATTTACTTCCACTTTGTTAGAAAACCACTAACAGTCGACCGTGGAATATTTTTTAGCAAAGAGTTTTCACAAAATGGAAGTATGGCACAGGGTGGCGTCCTATCATGGTACTCACGCTGGAATTCACTGAGCTCCTGAGAATCGCCTGTTCTTCCATGAAGTTTGTGGACTCAGTCTGCGTGTCCAGGTGAGTGATGAGTTCTACAGCCTTGGACATGGAAGTGATCAGAACTGCTTTACTCAATGACTGGGGAAGTGTCCAATACCTTGGCAATATAGCGGTCTATCCGACTCTGGATTTGTTAGTCAAGTCCATGAAGGATTTATGAGAAACCTACCAGAGCCAGAGTGGAACATGGAGTGTGGTCAGCGTCCGTGGTGAATGGAGTCATTCGGTCGTCAT